>NW_027288002.1:0-29403 GCF_047511675.1 Marmota flaviventris
CTAGCCCTAAACCTAGCATGAGCCCTAACACTAGATCAACCCTAACTCTAAATCTAACCCTAATCCTAAGCCTAAACTTCATTCTAACACTAGCCCTAACCCTGATGCTAATCCAAAATCTAGCGTTAACCCTAGTCCTAGCCCTTAAACAAAACTGAGCCATAGCCCTAATTGTAACTCTTAACCTATCCCAAAACCTAACACTACACCTAGCACTAACTTTAGCCCTAATTCGAGTCCTAAACCTAACACTAAAACTAACCCTGACACTGACACTGACCTGAAATATAACCCTTGCTCTAAACATCACCCTAACCCTAACCCTAAAACTGGCACAAATTCTATCACTAGTTGATACATTAGCCATAGCCCTAACCCTAGCTCTAAGCAAAACCAAATCCTAGCCCTTATTTGAGACTTAACCCTAGTTTTAAACCTAACCCTAACCCAAACCTAGCGCTAAACCTACCCCTAACCCTAGCCAGAATCCTAACCATAACCCTAGCCTTATCATTAGCTCTAAACCTATGCATTACCCTAAACCTAACCATAACCCTAATATTAACCCTATGCCTAACCTTATTGCTAACCCTAACCTTATTCATTAACCTGAACCTAACCTGAACCCTAAACCTAACCCTAACCCTATCTTTACCCTAACCCTAACGCTAATGCTAATTTGAGCCCTAATCCAAAACTTAACCTAAGCCAATCCCTAATTCCGACCCTTCCCGTAATAATGTACCTAGCTCTAACCCTGACCCTACCTCTAAACCTAACCCTTATACTAGACCTAGTCATAAACCTAACCCTAAAACTACCCCTAACATAACAATAGAACTGATTTTTGCCCTAGCTGTAATCCTAGCCCTAACCTTAACACAAACCATAGCCTAAACCTTAACCCTAACCCTAACCCTAGCCCTATTCCTATCCATAACCCTAGCTCTAAACTTAGCTCTAATCTTATCAATTACCCTAAACATAGTCCTAATTCTAATGCTAAACCTAGGTCTAAATCTAACCCTATGCCTAACTGTAACCGTATCCATTATGCTAAACCTAACCTGAACCCTAATCCTAACCCTATCATTACACTAACACAAACCCTAATGCTGATTTGAGCCCTAACCCTAAAACCTAACCTAAACAAAACTCTAAACATGACCCTGACCCTAATAATACTCCTAGCTCTAAATTTAACCCTTACCCTGAATCTAACACTTACACTAAACATAACCATAAACCTAACCCAAAACTATCCCTAACCCTAACCCTAGAACTGACATTTGCCCGAACACTAATCCTAGCCCTAACCAAAACACAAACCCTAGCCCTCATTCTAGCCCTTAACCTAGCCTTAATCATAACTCTAATGAAACCCTAGCTCTAACCATAATTCTAACCTTCGTCCTAGCCCTAAACTGAGCTCTAACCCCATCATTTACACTAAATGTAACCCTAAGCCCAAACCTAACACTAGGCCTAAACATAAACATAAACCTAGCCCTATTCCTAGCCCTAATTAAGCCCTATACCCAACCAAACCCTAAGCCTAGCCCTAAGATTAACTCTCACTCTCGCCCTTTCCCTATCCCTAGTTCTAACCCTATTTTTATCATGACCTTAATCCTACTATAGAACTTATGCTAGCCATATCCTTAGCCCTAGACCTAACCCTAGATCTAATGCTAACTCTAAATCTAACTCTAAACCTAAGACTAAACCTAACCCTAACACTAGTCCTAAACCGAATGCTAATCTTAAAACTAGTTCTAACCATAGCCCTAGTCCTAAAACAAAATCGAGCCATAGTCCTAACTTTAAAGCTTAACCTAAACCAAAACCTAACCCTACACCTAGCCCTAACCCTACACCAAGCCCTAAACCTAGCCCTAATTTGAGTCCAAACCCTAACCCTAAAACTACCCCTGACTTTCATTTTGACCCTAAAACTATCCCTAGCTATAAACATCACCCCAACATTAAACCTAAGCCTAAAACTAGACCTAGTCCTAACCCCAATCTTATAATGAGCCCAAATCATAACTCTACTACAAACATTGGCCTTAACTCTAAACGTAGCCCTATCTCTAACCAAAACCTAGCCCTAATCCAAAACCTAACCCTATCTTTAACCCCAAAACTAATCCTAACACTAGCCCTAACCCCACCCTAAATGTAGCCCTAAACCTAGGTCTAACCCTATCACTTACTCTAAGCCAATCCTAACCCTAATGCAAACCCTAGGCCTAACCCTAATCCTATTACTAGTCCTAACCCTAGCCCTCATTCTACCTCTAACCATAACTCAAACCTGACCCTTATTCTTACCCTAAAGTTAACCATAAGTCTAAACTGGACCTTAACCCTATACTGAACTCTAACACTAGCACTAGAAATAAACCTATTCCTAAACCTAACCCTAACACTAGCCCTAGACCTAAACGTAATCATAAATCTAGACATATCTCTAGCCCTAGACCTAAACAAAACCAAGCCCTAGCCCTAATAATAAACCTTAACCTAACACAAACACTAACCCTACCCCTAGACCTAACCCTAGTGATAATTCTGGCTTTAACCCTAAAGCTAACTCTAACCTGAACACTGACCCTGACCCTAACACTAACTCTAGCTCTACACATCACAATAACACTAACCCTAACCGTAACACGTGACCTAGTCATAACACAAACCCAAAAACTGGCCCTATCATAACCCTAGTTCGTATATTATCTGTAACCCTAACACTAGCCCTAACCTAAACCAAATTGGCCCTAATCTGACCTTAACCCTAGCTTTAACCCTAACACTAACCCTAGCTGTAAGCCAATCCCTAACCCTTGCACTATACCTAAATCTTATCCTATTTGTTACCTTAAGCCAACCCCTAAACGTAATGCTAACCCTGGTCCTAACCCTAATTCATAGCCTAACCCAAACCCTAACCCTATTACTAGTCCTAACCCTAGACCTCATTCTAACTCTAACCATAACCCAAATATTAATCCTAACCCTGAAACTTATACTGACCCTAACACTAATCATTGGTCTAAAACTGACCCTAACCCGAATCCGAACCCTAACACTAGCCATACCGGTAATCCTATACATAAACCTAAACCTAACACTAGTGCTAGACCTAAACCTAATTCTAAATATAGCAATAACTCTAGCTCTAGACTGCAACAACAACTTTTCCCTGGCCCTAACAATCACCCTTAACATACCCAAACACTAACCCTACTTCTAGACCTAACCCTAGTCCTAAATCTGACACTAACCCCAACACTCACTCAAACCTAAACACTGACCTTGACCCTAACATAAACCTAGCTCCAAAGCTCACCCTAACTCAAAACCTAATCCTAACACTACACCTAGCCATAACCCTAACCCTAAAAATAGCCCTAAACATAACCCTATCTCTTAATTACCTATGGCCCTAACCCTAAGACTAAACTAACACAAAACCTAGCCCTAATCCTAGGCGTAAACCTAGCCCTAAGTGTAACGCTAAACTAACCCTATCCCTAACCCAAACCTAACCCTCCCCTTAGACCTAACCTTAGCTCAAAGCCTAACCTTTACCCTAAAGATAAACCTAGCCCTATCCCAAACCCTAATCTATCCCTAACCCTAATACTAACCTAAACCATAGCCCTAACCATAGCTCTAATTCTATACACTACCCTAACCCTAACCCTAATCCTAACCATAACCCTAGCCCTAAACCTAGCTCTAATCCCATCCATTACCCTAACCATAATCCTAACCCTAATTCTAACCCTAGGCTTAACCCTAACCCTATCACAATCCCTAAACCTATCCATTACCCTAAAACTAACCTGTACCCTAATTCTAAGCCTATTCATTACCCTAACCCTAACCCTAAAACTAATGCTAATTAAAGCCCTAAACCTAAACCTAAACCGTAACCTAAACTGAACCATAAGCTATACCCTGACCTTAATAATACATCTAGCTCTATACTTGACCCTTACCTTAAACCTAACCCTTACACTAGACCTAACCATGAACATTACCCTAAATCTATCCCTAGCTATATCCCTAGACTTAACACTAGACACTTACCCTAACACAAACCCTAGATCTAAAATTTATCCTAACTGAAAAACTAACTCTAAAACTAGATGAACCTTAAATCTAACCATAAACATAACCCTAGCTTTTACATTACCCCTAAACCCAACACTAGCCCTAAACCTCACAAACAACCTAGCCCTAAACCTAGCCCCAAATCTAGACATAAGCATAACCCTAAACCTATCTCTAGCATTAACCTTAACCCTAAACTGGCTCTGGCCCTAACCCTACTAAAATTCTAATCCTTACCCTAAACGTAAAAATAGCCCTAACCCTCAACATAACCTAAACCTAGCCTGAATCCTAACTGTAACCATAGCACAAATCCTAGCACAAACTCTATCCATTACCATAAACATAACCCTTACCCCAATGCTAACCCAAGCCATAAACCTAACCCTAACACTAACCATAGCCCTGACTCTAACCCTAACCCTCAACCTAGACCTAACCCTAGCTCAAACCCTAACACTTCTACTAAACCTAACACTAACACTAACCCGAGGCCTATCTCTAAACCTAGCCAAAATCCTAAGGTTAACACAAGCCCTAACACTAGCACTAACCCAATCCTTTACTCTAAACATAAACCTAACTAACCCAAATGCTAACCCTAGGCCTAACCCTAATCCTATCGCTAACACTAACCCTACCTATTACTTTAAACCTAACCTGAACTCTAAACCTAACACTATTCATTACTTTAACCCTAACCCTAATGCTAATTTGAGCCCTAACCCTAAACCTTATCCTAAACCAAACCCTAAATGGGACTCTGACCATAATAATACACCTAGCTCTCAACCTGACCTTTACCCTAAACCTAGCTTTCCACTAGACCTAGCCATAAACCTAAAGTTAATACTATTCCTAACCATAACCCTAGACCTGACATTATCCCTAGCCCTAATTCTAGCTCTAACCCTAACACAAACCCTAACCCTCATCCTAGACCTAAACCTAGCTTTAATCCTAACCTGAACACTCACCCTATTCTTTTTTTTTTTTTTTTTTTTTTTTTTTTTTTTTTTTTTTTTAGTAATAAAAGAGATTTATTATTAGGAATGGGTTCACACAATTATGGAAATCAAAGAAGTCCCCAGATTTGTAGTCCAAATGCCTGAGAACCAGGAGAGCTGTTGGTGTAAGTTTCAGTCTAAGTCCAAAAGAAGGAGAAGACTCCTGTCCCAGCTGAAAGACCATCAGGCAGAGGGTACGAATTTCCTGGAGCTCAGCCTGTTAGTCTCTTGTTCTCTTCCAGCCCTGGATGAGAGGAGGCCCACTCGCACTGGAGAAGGCAGTCTCTTTTACTCAGTCTACCAATTCAGGTGTTAATCTTACCCAGAAACCCCTCAAGCCACACCCAGAATAAAATATGACCAAATATCTGTGCATCCATGTTTCAGTCAAGTTGACACCTAAGTTAAATGGCACACAACTCAAACTACTACCTTTCTTCCAGAAGATTGTCCACAGTTCACTGATATCCTACTGGTGAGGGGACTGCAATAGTGATGATTGACTTAGACCATTCCGTGAACCGTAGACAGCAAAAACTGAGTATTATGCCAGCAAAGAAAAATTAGAGATTGGATATTGGGTAGGTAACTAAAAAAAAAAAATCTGTTCTATTTCCAAGTACTTCTTTTTGAAAATTCAGAGCCATCCACACTAGTCTGTGCTTTGTGTTTGTAATAGACAAAAACAAAACAAACAAAATATTCAAGTTACTTTAAAAAAAAAAAAGGACAATTTAGGTTTCAAGTAAGAGTAGATCCAGAGGTTTGAAGGCTTGGCTCGGGATTCTGTCTCTTTCTCCATTCTCACTTGTTTTCCTCTAGTATTGGATTAATATTTAAGGAGACTCCATCCGTGCAATGAGGAAGAAAGCCATCAGCCTCTGCAAGTGTAAATAATCTACCTAACTGTGAGTCACAAAGAAAAGAGATGAAACCGCACTCCCACAGAATTCTGACTGGCCCTGTTTAGGTCACATAAATACATAAATATTCCTACTCCAACTCCTGTTTCTGTTCTTGATCACTTCATCATACCTAGCAGTCCCAATCAGTATCCTCCTCGTATGGCAGGTGTTCGGGAGGACCTTCATTTGACCTCTGCCATCTACTTCTTTGACCACTAGAGCTAGTTATCTGAAACTGGACCACAATCACCAAATAAGCTATCCCAATCTCCAAACACTACATACCTCTCTGCCAGCCCTTTTGCTCTGATAGTCCACATTTGCCATTTTTTTTTTGTATTCCTTATAGGATATTATCATCCTCGTTCTTTTCTGCTACCAATGAGCCTCCTCCTAGGCTTTATTCCTTTCTCCTCTTTTACTTCTTACTTTCCTTTTCCCTTTGCTTCTTACTTCCTTCCATTTCTAAATATACAAATATGCATCCTTTTACAACTTTCTGACACTTCTCCCTGGTGTCATAGGAGAGGCAGTTTCTCTCCACTCGTCCTCTTTACCCTCTTAAGGACTGAGCACATCAGTCAGCCATTTCTTCTCCTACATTATCAGTTTCCCTGCCTGGAGTTGACCATACATCCAGTAAATATTTCAAGAATGCCTATATTTAGAAAACTTACCCTGGCTTCACATTTCCTTTTCATCCCTACCCTACCTGCCCTCCGTTATAAATCCAAGTTTCTCAAAAATAAGTCGACACAGGTTGATTCTACTTCCTCACTTGCCATTCTCCTCCTCTTCCTTTACCTTTCCAGAAAAAAAAAGTGTTCTCATTATGGTCATTGTTATCTTCACATGCCAAAGCCAATGACTTCTTTTTCCATTCTCATCTAACTCAACTTCTCAGTACCTCTGAACTCAAAGACCACCTTCCCCTCTGAAAAACTCCCTTGTCTTGGCTTCTATAGAAATACACTAACAAGGCTTTCCTCCTACTTCTCTGAGTCCTCTGTTCTGGGGAGGAGCATTGGGCATTGTCTCTATGCATGCTTTTTTTTTATCCCCATGACTTTGAAAAGTCTACAACTTTCATATGTATGTCTCCATCTAAACCCTATTTGCTTAGCTTTAGGCTCACAAAAGCACAACCTATGTGATGTCTCAAGTTGAACACTTTCCTCTCCCCCACTGCCCCTCTCCACATTCCCTCAGCAGGCTCCTGTGCCCAGCCTCTGCCTGCAGTAAATGCCATCCCTAACACTAAACCTAACCCTAAACATAAACGTATCCCAAGACCTAACCATAAACCTAAACCTCATCATAGCCCTAACCCTAGCAGAAACATTAAGCCTTACACTAAACCTAATCCTAAGACAAGCCCTAAATCATAACCTAACCCTAACCCTAACCCTAACCCTAAATCTAACATTATCCATTAACCTAAAACTAACCCTAAATGTAATGAAAACTCTAGCCATAACCCAAACCCTAAACCAAACCCTAACCATAAACATATCACTAGACCTGAACGTAAACCTAATCCTTGCCCAAGACATTACCCTAGCTCAAACACTAACCCTTTCCCTAACCTAACCATAACCCTAGCTAAAAACCTAACACTTACTGTAAACCAAACCCTAGCCCTATCCTTAAACCTAACTCTAATTTTAGACTTAATCCAAACCATAACCTAGCCCTAACCCTAGCTCTAAATGTATTCATTATACTAAACATAACCCTAACTTAATGCTAACCTTAACCCTATTGCTAAACCTAACCCATCCATTACCCTAAACCTTATCGGAAACCTAAACCTAATCCTATCCATCACCCTAACCCTAAGCCTAAACCTAACACTAATTCAAGACGTAAACCTAAACTTTGACCTAAACCAAATGTTAACTCTGACCCTAACCCTAATAATACCCCTAACTCTAAACCTGACCCTTTTCCTAAACATAGCTCTGACACTAGACTTAGCAATAACCTAACCCTAAAACTATCTTTAATCATAATTCTAGACTTGACATTAGCCGTAGCCTAATTCTAGCACTGAACCTAAAAGAAACCCTATCCATAAACTTATCCTTAATCCTAACCTAAACACTAACCCTAGCCCTAATCCTAATTCTAACCCTCACCCTAGGCCTAAAGCAAGCTATAACATCACCCAATACCCTAAACTTAATCCTAACCCCAATGCTAATCCTAAATCTAGCCCTACCCCCTAACACTAAACCTAGCACTAATCTAGCCCTAATTAGCCATAACCCTAAGCAAATCCCTAATTCTAGCTCTAAGAATAACTCTAACTCTCAACCTATCCCTATTTCTATTTCTAAACCTGTCTATTATCATAACCCTAACACTAACCCTAACCTTAGCCCTAAACTTAGATCAAACTATAACTCTAAATCTAACCCTAACCTTAAGCCTAAACCTCACCTTACCACTAGTTGAACACTATCGCTAATCATAAAACTAAACTTAACCCTAAACCTCGCCCTAAACAAAACCGAGCCATTAGCCTAACCTTAAACCTAACCTAAACCAAATACTAACCCTACAACTAGCCATAACCCTACTCAAATTCGAGTCCTAGAACTAAAACTAACCCTTACCCTTACTCATATCCAAACACTAAACCTAGCTCTATATATCAACCTAACCATAAAGCAAATGATAACACCATTCCTAGCCCAAACCCTATCCCTAAAACTAACCCTAATAATAACCCTAGTTCTTATATTAGCCATAGTCCTAACCCTAGCCCTAACCCCAAAACAAAAATAGCCCGAATCTGAGCCCTAAACCTAGATTTAACCCTAACCTTAGCCGAAGCCCTAAACCTAACCCTAACCCTAGATCTAAACCTAGCTATAACCCTATACCTTATACTAAGCCAAATCCTATCCATAATGCTAACCCTAGTCCTAATTGTAATCCTTAGTCTAAATCAAATACTAAACCTATTACTAGTCCAAACCCTAGCCATCATTCTAGCTCTAAACCTAACCCAAAACCTAACCCTAAACTTCACCCTTATTCTGACCATAACACTAATTATAGGTCTAAACCTGACCCTAACCCTAAACTGAACCCTGAAACGAGTCCTACCAGTAAACATTTATCTAAACCTAACCCTAACACTACCCCTAGACCTAAACATAATCCTAAATCTAGTGATAACTCTAGCCCTAGACCTAAACAAAAACTTAGTCCTAGCCCTAACAATAACACTTAAGCTAAAATAAACAATAACACTACCCTTAGACCTAACCCTACTCCTGATTCTGGCTTTCATCCTAACTCTAATTTGAACACTGACCCTGACACTAACACTAAACCTAGCTCTAAAACTGACTCTAAACCAAAATCTAAACCTAACACTAGACCTAACCATATCCCTAACCCTAAAACTATCCCTAATTAGAACCCTAGATCTTACATTACCCATAGTACTAACCCTAGACCTAAACCTAACACAAAACCTAGCCCTAATCTAAGGCCTAAAACTACCGTAAGCATAACCATAACCCTAAACCTAGTCCTAACCCTAAGCCTAACCCTCACCTTAGACCTAAGCATAGGTCAAAGCCTAACCTTTGACCTAAACATAACCCTAGCTTTATCCCTAACAATAACCCTAACCCTAACCCTAACTCTATACATTACCCTTATGATAACCCTATTCCTAATGCTAAACCTAGGCCTAACCGTAACCCTATCGCAAACCCTAAATCTCTCCATTACCCTAAACCTACCCTGAACCCTAATCCTAACCCTATCCATTGCCCTAAATATAACTAAACCTAATGCTCATTGGAGCCCTATCCCTAAATCTTAACCTAATACAAACCTTAACCCTGACCCTGAACCTAAAAATACCCCTAGCTCTAAAACTGACCCTTACACTAAACTTAACATTACACTAGACTAAGACATAGACCTAATCCCAAATGTACTCCTAACTGTAACACTAGACCTGACATTATCCCTAGCCCTAATTCTAGACCTAATCCTACAACAAACCTTTGCCTTCATCCTAGCCCTAAATCTAGCCTTAATCATAACTGTAACACTAACCCTATCCCTAATCCTAATTCTAACCCTCACTCTACCTCCAAACCTAGCTATAGTACATCCTTTACCCTAAACTTAACCCTAAACCTGGTCCCAATGCTAGGTCTAAGCTGAACACTAACCCTAGTTCTAATCCTTGCCCTGATGTAGCTTTATCATAAAACTAACCATAACCCTAGCCCTAAGACTAACTCTAACTCTCGCCCTAGACTTATCCCTAGTTCTAACCCTATCATTTACCATAACCCTAAACCTAGTCCTAACCCTTGTACTATCATTAGACCTAGCCGTAATCAGAGATCTAACCCTAACTCCAAGTTTTAACATAACCCTCAGCCTAAGCCTAACACAAACACTTGCCCTGACACTAACACTAATCATATAACCTAGGAATAAAACAAAACTGAGCAATAGAGGCTGAGGATATGGCTCAAGTGGTAGCACATTCAACTGGCATGCGTGGGGTGCTGGGTTTGATGCTCAACAACAATAAAAATATAATTTAAAAAAAGAAGTTGTGTCCACTAAAAACTAAAAAAATATTCAAAAATTCTCTCTCTCAAAAAAACAAACAACAACAAAAAAAAACTTAGCAATACTCCTAACCTTAAACTTTAACATAAACAAAACACTAACACTACACCTAGACCTAATCCTAGCCCTAATTCGAGTCCTAACCATAACCTTAAACTAACCCTGACCCCGAATAATATCCTAACACTCACCCTAGGTCTAAACACCACCCAAAACTTGAACTGAACCCTTAATCGAACACAAGAACTAACCCTACCCCTAGACCTAAACCTAGTTCTAATTCTGGCAGTAACCCTAACTTTAACTTTAACTCTAACCCAAACATTGACCCTGCCTTTAAGAGTAAACCTTCCTCTAAACATGACCCTAAACAAAAATCTAAACCTAACACTAGACATAGCCAAAATCCTAACCCTAAAACTAGCCCTAATCATAACCCTAGCTCTTACATTACCCACAGCCCTAACCCTAGGCTTAAACCTAACACAAAACCTAGAGTTAATCCTAAGCCTAAGCATAACACTAACTAACCAAAATCTAACACTTGATTAGTTCTAATCCTAGCTCAAATCCTAACCCTATCAGTTAGCCTCAAAGCCTAACCCTTATCCTAAACATAAACCTACACCTATCCCTAAATATACCCCTAACTCTAGCCCTAATCCTAAACTTAACCCTAGCCTTAAATCTAGCACTAAACCTACCCATTACCCTAAAACTAAACCTAAACCTATTGATAAACCTAGGCCCAACCCTAACCCTAAATCTAACCAGAAATCTACACTAGACCAAACCCTAAACCTCACAGTCACCATAGACCTAACTCTAGCTCAAACCCTAACCCTTACCATAAACCTAAACATAACCATAGCCCTAACCCTAAACCTCAATCTAACACTAACCATAGCCCTATGCCTACATCTAACCGTATCCATTACTCTAAACCTAACCCTACCCCTAATGATAATGCTAGCCCTAATCCAACCCTAACCTTATGCATACTCTAATCTTATCCCTAGACCTAACTCTAAACCTAACCCTCGCCCTAGCCCTAACCCTAGATCAAAACCTAACTCTTATGCTAAACGTAACCCTAACACTAATCCTAGTTCTAACCCTAACCCTAGCCCTAACCCAAGACCTATTCCTAGCAATAACCCTAGCCATAACCTTAGCTCTAACCCTATCCATTTTCCTAACCATTACCCTTTCCCTAATGATAACCCTAGGCCTAACACAAACCCTATCGCTAAACCTAACCCTATCAATTACCGTAAACCTAACCTGAACCCTAAAAAAATCCTAACATTACCCTAACCATGCCTAATGTTATTTGAGCCCTAATGCTAAACACTAACCTCAACCAAACTCTAACCTGATCCTGACTCTAATAATTCCCCTAGCTCTAAACCTGACCCTTAGCCCTAAACCTAACCCTTACACTAGACCTAGCCATAAACCTAATCCTAAAACTGTCCTCGCCTCAACTGAAACACCACGCCTGACATTAGCCCTAGACCTAATCCTAGCCCTAACCCTAACAAAAACCCCAGCTCTTATCCAAGCCCTAAATCTAGATTAATCTTAACCCTAGCCCTAACCCTAGCTCTAACCCCAATACTAACCCTAGCCCTAATCTTAGCGATAATTTCACACTATCTTTAAACCTAACCATAACCCTAGATCTAAGAATAATATAACTCTCACACTAGCCCTATCACAAGTTCTACCCCTATCCCTTAATGTAACCCTAACCCTAGCCCTAAACTTTGCCCTATCCATAGCCCAAGCACCAACCTTAGATCATAATCTATCTCTAAATCTAACCCTAACCCGAAGACTAAGCCTAAACCTAACACTAGCCCTCACCCTAACACTAAACCTAAAACTAGCACTAATCCTAGCCCTAGCTCTATAAAAACACCCGGGCCATAAGCTCTATCCCTAACCCTTAAACTAAACCAAACCCTAACCATATACATACCCCTAACCCTAGCCCTAATTCAAGTTTTAAGCTGAACCCTAAAACTAAACCTGACACTGACTCTGACACTAACACTAATCCTAGCTCTAAACATCACCCTAATCCTAACACTAACCCTAACACTAAACCTAGCCCTAATCTTAACCCTAAAGTTAGCCCTAATCGTAACCCTTGTAGTTACATTAGCCGTAATCCTAACCCTATCACTAATTTAACCCAAATCCTAGCCCTAATCCGAGCCCTAACCTGAGCTTTAACCCTAACCCTAACACTAGCCCTAGCCCTAATCATAACCATGACCCTAGCCCTAACCCTATACATTACCATAACAATAGCCCTAACCCTAATAATAACCCTAGGCCTAAACCTAACCCTATCTCTAATCCTATACCTATCCATTTCCCTAAACCTAACATGAACCCTAATTCTAAGCCTATCATTACTCAAACCCTTACACTAATGCTAATTCAACCCATAACTTTAAGCCTTAACCTATTCAAAACTCTAACCTAGACCTTCAACTTAATGATACCCCTAGCCCTAAACCTGACCATAACCATAAATCTAAACTTTACACTAGACGCACCCATAATCCGAACCCTAAAACTATCTTTAAACATAATTCTAGACTTGAAATTGGCCATAATCCTGATCCTAGCCCTAACTCTGAAACAAACCCTAGCCCTCATCCTAGCCCTAAACCTAGACTTAATCATAACACTAATCCTAACCCTTATTCTAAACATCACCCTACCTCTAAAACTAGCATAACACCTTACCCTAAACTAAATCCTAAATCTAACCCTAATTCTATGCTTAGGCTGAACACTAACCATAGACCTAATCCTAGCCTTAATTTAGCTCTATCCTTAACCCTAACACAAACCTTAGCCCTAAGAATAAAATAATTCTCACACTAGCCCTATCACTAGTTCTAATCCTAGCCCTTACCATAACCCTAACCTAGCCCTACACCTTGCCCAATCCTTAGTCCTAGCCCTAAGCCTAAGCCTAAGCCTCACACTAACACTAAACCTAATCCTAATGCTATTCATAAAACTAGTCCTAACCCTACCACTAGCAGTAAAACAAAAACAAGCAATAGTCCTAACGCTAAATCTAACTTAAACCAAACCTTAACACTACACCTAGACCTAACCATAGCCTTAATGCGAGTCCTAACCCTAACCTTAAAAGTGTACCTGACACTGGCTCATATGCTAAACTCACCCTAGCTTGAAACACCATCCTAAACTTAAACCAAAATGTAACAGTGACCCTTGCCCTTATTTGAGTCCTAACCCTAACCCTGAGTCATATCCTAAAACTAAATGTAGCTCTAAATATCATCCTAAACTTAAACTTAACCCTAAAACTAAAACTACACCTACCTCTAACCCTAACCCTAAAACTAACCCTAATTGTAACCCTAGTTCTTATATTAGTGATTGCCCTAACCCAAGTCCTAACCCTAACACAAAATTAGCCCTAATTCAAACCCTAAACCTAACTTTAACCTTAACCCTACCCTAACTCTAGCCATAACCCTAGCTCTAAACCTATCCCTTACCCTAAGTGAAACCTTAAGCCTAATGGTAAAACTAGACCTATCCCTAATCCTTAGGCTAACTAAACATAACCCTGAACATAACCATAAGTCTAGCTATAAACTTAGCTCTAACTGTACACATTACCCTAATCATAACCAATACCCTAATGCTAATTCTAGGCCTAAACCTACCTCAAGTCATAATCCTAACCATAACCCTAGACTTAAACTTAACTCGAACTCTATCCAGTACCCTAAACATAACCCTTTCCCTAATGCTACCCCTAGGCCTAACCCTAAACCTATCATTAACCCCAACCCTATCAATTAACTTAAACCTAACCTGAACCCCAAATCTAACCCTATCATTACCCTAACTGTAACCCTAATGCTAATTTGAGCCCTAACCCTAAACTCAAACCTAAAAGAAATGCTAACCATGACCCTGACCTTAATAATTCACCTACCTCTAATCTAACCCTTACCCTAAACCTAAACCTTACATTAGACCTAGCCAAAACCTAACCGAAAAACTATCTATATCCATAATCCTAGACCTGACATTAGCCCTAGATATAATCCTAGCCCTAACCTGAACACAAATGCTAGCCCATATTAGCACTAAACATAGCCTTAAACATAACCCTAACCTTAAACCTAGGCCTAACTTAAAACCAACCCTATCCCTAATCTTAGACCTAACTTAGCCCTATACCTAACCCTAACCCTAACCCTAGCCCTAAAACTAAGTCTAACTCTCTCCCTAGCCCTAAGACTAGTTCTAACCCTATCCCTTACTGGAATTCTAAACCTTGCTCTAATCCTAGGCCTAACCCTAGCCATTTCCTTAGCCCTAGTCCTAACCTTATATCTAAACTTAACCCTAATTCTAACTCTAATGCAAAGCGTAAGCCTAAACCTAACACTAACCCTAACCCTAACCCTAATGCTACTCCTAAAAATAGCCCTAACTCTAGGCCTAGCCCCGATACAAAACCGAGCCATATCCCTAAACCTAACACTTAACCTGAACTACACCCTAACCCTACACCTAGATCTAATCCTAGCCCTAACTCTAATTTTAAGCAGAACCCTAAAACTAGCCCTAACCTTGATTCTGATGTTAACACTAAACCTAGCTTTAAACATCAGCCTAAACATAACCCTAAACATAACACTAGACCTAGCCCTAACCCTAACCCTAACCCTAAAACTAGCCCTAATTGGAACCCTAGTACTTACATTAGCCATAACCCTAACCCTAGCCCTAACTTAACCCAAAACCTAGCCTAATCTGAGCCTTAAACAGAGCTTTAATGCTAACCCTAACCATAACGCTAAACCTAGCACTAAGAATAACGATAAACTTAGCTCTAACCCTAGCTTTAACCTTAGCTCTAACCCTATCCATTACCCTAAACATAATTCTAATGCTAATGCTAACCTTAGGACTAAACCTTACCATATCCCTAATCCTAACTCTATCCATTACCCTAAACCTAACTTGAAACCTAGACCTAACTATATCATTACCCTAATCCTAAACCTATGCTAATTCGAGCCCAAAATTTAAACCTTAACCCATCCCAAACACTAACCACGACCCTGCCCCAAACAATAACCTTAGCTCTAAACCTGACCCTAACCCTAAACCTAATCCTTACACTACATCTAACCTAACCCTAAACTATCTTTAACTGTACAGCTGGACCTGAAATTAGCCCTAGCCCTAATCCTAGCCCTAAACCTAGCCTTAATCCTAAACTGAACCATAACCCGAGGTTTAACTCAAATTCTAACCCTAGCCCTAAACTTACCTATAACCCCATCCCTTACCCTAAACCTAACCATAACCCTAAACCTAACCATAATCTTAAACATAACCATAACCCTTGCCCTAACCGTAGTCCTAACCCTAACACTAAGCCTAGCACTAACCCTAATTTAGTCGTATCCTAACCCTAAACTTACCCTTAAGACTAACTCTAACTATTGCCCTAGCCCTAGCCCTAGTTCTATCCTTAGCCCTAGCCAAACACTGGATCTAAACCTAACTCTAAATTTAAACCTAATTCTAAATTTAACCATAACTATAATCCTAAACCAAACCTAACACTGGCCCTAACAATAATGCTAATCCTAAAACTTGCATTACCCCTAGCCCTAGCCTTAAAACAAAACCAAGCCATATGCCTAACCCTAACCCTTAACCTAAACCAAACCATAAACCTACACCTAGCCCTAACCCTAACTCTAAAAATAACCCTGACCCTGACACTGATCCTAACACTAATCCTAGCTCTAAACATCTGAATTAACCCTAACACCAGACCTAGCCTTAACGGTAACCTTAAAACTAGCCCTAATCATAACCCTAGTTCATACATTAGTCGTTGTCATAAACCTAGCCCTAACCCTAACACAAATCCTACCCCTAATTCTAGTTCTAACCCTAGGAAATACCCTAATCTAAACCCTAATTACCCGTAACCCTAACCCTAACCTGAGCCCTATCCCTAGCTCTAACCTTATCTCTTACCCTAAGACAAACCCTAAACCAAATGCTAACACTAGTCCTAACCCTAATCCTTAGCCTAACTTAAACACTATTACTAGTCTAGCCCTCATTCTAGTTCAAACTCTAACCCTGATCCTTATTCTGATCCTAACAGTAACTCTAGGTAGAAATGGCACCCTAACCCTAAATCAAACCATAACACTAGCCCTACCAGTAAGCCTATTCCTATACCTGACTATAACACTAGATCTAGACCCAAAACTAATCCTAAATATAGCTATAATTCTAGCCCTAGACCTAAACAAAATCCTAGCTCTAGCCCTAACAATAACCCTTAACCTAAACTAAAAACTTACCCTACCTCTAGACCTAACACTAGTCCTAATCTGGCTCTAACCCTAACCCTAATCCTATCTGGAACACTGACCCTGACCCTAACATTAACCTATCTCTAAACCTCTCCCTAACACAAAACCTAGTCCTAATACTAGACCTAGCCATAACCCTAACCCTAATACTAGCCCTAAACATAGCCCTAACCCTATTTTAACCCTAATCTTAACCCTAACAGTAGCCCTAACAATAACCATAGTCCTCACCCTACCCTAAACCTAACACAAACATAGCCATAATCCTAGGCCTAAACTTAGCCCTAAGCATAACCCTAACACTAACACTTGCCTTAGACCTAACCCTAGCTCAAAGCCAAACCCTTAACCTGAACATTACCCTAGCCCTAACCAAAACCATAACACTAACTCTAGCTCTTATCCTAACCTTAATCCTAGCACAAACGTTAGTTCTAAACCTGTCAATTACCCTAACACTAACCCTAATTATAACCCTATCCCTAACACTAAACCTAACCCTAAACATAAACGTATCCCAAGACCTAACCATAAACCTAAACCTCATCATAGCCCTAACCCTAGCAGAAACATTAAGCCTTACACTAAACCTAATCCTAAGACAAGCCCTAAATCATAACCTAACCCTAACCCTAACCCTAACCCTAAATCTAACATTATCCATTAACCTAAAACTAACCTTAAATGTAATGAAAACTCTAGCCATAACCCAAACCCTAAACAAAACCCTAACCATAAACATATCACTAGACCTGAACGTAAACCTAATCCTTGCCCAAGACATTACCCTAGCTCAAACACTAACCCTTACCCTAACCTAACCATAACCCTAGCTAAAAACCTAACACGTACTGTAAACCAAACCCTAGCCCTATCCTTAAACCTAACTCTAATTTTAGACTTAATCCAAACCATAACCTAGCCCAAACCCTAGCTCTAAATTTATTCATTATACTAAACATAACCCTAACTTAATGCTAACCTTAACCCTATTGCTAAACCTAACCCATCCATTACCCTAAACCTTATCGGAAACCTAAACCTAATCCTATCCATCACCCTAACCCTAAGCCTAAACCTAACACTAATTCAAGACATAAACCTAAACTTTGACCTAAACCAAATGTTAACTCTGACCCTAACCCTAATAATACCCCTAACTCTAAACCTGACCCTTACCCTAAACATAGGTCTAACACTAGACCTAGCAATAACCTAACCCTAAAACTATCCTTAATCATAATTCTAGACTTGACTTTAGCCCTAGCCTAATTCTAGCACTGAACCTAAAAGAAACCCTATCCATAAACTTATCCTTAATCCTAACCTAAAAACTAACCCTAGCCCTAATCCTAATTCTAACCCTCACCATAGGCCTAAAGCAAGCTATAACATCACCCATTACCCTAAACTTAATCCTAACCCCAATGCTAATCCTAAATCTAGACCTACCCCTGGGCCTATCTCTAACACTAACCTTAGCCTTAATCCTAGCCCTATTTTAGCTCTAACCCTAACCCTAACCCTAAGCCTAGTCCTAAATATATATCTAACTCTTATCCTAGCCATTTCCTTAGTTCTAACCCTATCCATTACCGTAACACTAACCCTAGCCCTAACCCCAACCCTGGATCTAAATCTAACTCTAAATCTAACCATAAACCTAAGCATACACCTCACACTAACACTAGCCCTAACCCTAATGCTAATTCAAAATCTAGCCCTAACACTAGCCCTAGCCCTAACACAAAACCGAGCCATAGCTCTAACACCAATCCTAACCCATAGAAGTCAAGATGAAGTGAAACCTTAAAACACAAACTGTTCCTGACAGCAAACCTTGAACTAAGAAGGCCCAACCTGGGAAACATGGTAATGCTAGGTTAAAAAACGAATCCTGAATGGTATCAAAGAAGTTTGAACAACACTAACTCTAACCCGGATATTAGTTCTAAACCTAGCCCTAACCCTAATCCTAAAACTAAGCCTTTCCTGTTTATAGAGCTTGATCATAAATGTCCCAAACTTGGGGTGCCTAGTAGGGCAAGGTAACAGATGAATCCTGCCCAGTATCAAAAATTCTGACCAATAATTGGGGAAGGTGTTTTAGTACATGCCTATTTCCCCTGTTTTCTCCTAAAGTGCTCTTGGATAAATTGTTTTTTCATGCTTCAGATGAAGATACTTTCACAAGGAACAAACCAGAGCATGCCCACAGCGAAGTGATTGAGTGTGTGCAGTTTTATGCAGCTAGCACAAACCCTATTTGATTGCCAGCTCCATTTCCATTCACACCTATAGGCCATAATGTAGTGAAAACTAACAATTCAAACTGTTCCTGACACTGAACCACTGAACCTTGAAGGCCCAAAACTTGGGAAGCCTACTAAGGTTGGTCAAAGATGAATCCTGTAATGGATCAAAGTAATCTGACCAAAAAAAATCAGAGCTCTTTCAGTACATGTGTATTTTGCTTGCTCCTAAAGCACTCATAGATAAAGATGTTTCTTTCTACTTCAGCTTAGGGATACTTCACAGGAAACAAATCAGAGAATGTTCACTGAGAACTGTTTGAGTGTGTGAAGTTTCAAGCAGGTAGCACAAACCTTGTTTGATTTCCAGCTTCATTTCCATTCACCCCTATAGGGCAAAAAGAAGAGAAACATGAAAATTGAAACTGTTCCTGAGAGAAAGGAGGCCGAAACATTTGGAATATAGTCAAAATAGGAAAATAGTGAAAAAGTGAAACCTGCCAGTATCATAGAAATAAAAATAAAAATAAAAAACTAACTCTAACCCTAACACCTGGTTTAAACCTAGTCCTAACACTAAGTCTAACCCTAAACCTAATATGTTTAGAGAAACATTGATCATAGAAGTTTCAAAATTGGGGAGTCTAGTGGGGCAAGCTTAGATGAATCATGGGCAGTTTCAAAGAAATCTGACAAGAAAAATGGGGGAGCTATTTCAGTACATGCATATTTCCCTGTTTTCTCCTAAAGTGTTCTCAGATAAATTTGTATTGCATGCTTTAGCTTATTACTAATTTCATAAGGAACAAACCAGAGAGTGCCCACAGAGAACTGATTGAGTGTGTGAAGTTTCGAGCAGCTAGCACCAAAAAGGTTTGATTTTGTGCTCCATTTCTCTTCAACAAAATAGTTCAAAATAAAGTGAAACCATAAAATACAAACTGTTCCTGACAGCAAATCATTGAAGCAAGAAGGCCCAAACCAGGGAACATTGTGAGCCCAGGTAAAAGACGAATCCTGACCAGTATCAAAGATATATGAAAAAAAAAACTGACTGTAACCCTAACACTAGGTTAAACCTAGCCCTTACCCTAACTATAAACCTAACCTTAATCTGTTTAGAGAACCTTTTATCATAGAAGTCCCAAACTAAGGGAGCCTAGTGGGGCAACCTAACAGATGAATCTTGTGCCGTATCAAAGAAATCTGACCAAATAATTTGGGGAGGTAGTTCAGTACATATATATTTCCCTGTTGTCTCCTACAATTCTTTCGGATAAAGATGTTTTTGCATGCTTCAGCTTTGGGAAACGTTCACAAGGAAGAAATCAGAGTGCCCACATAGAACTGATGGAGTATGTGCAGTTTTAAGCAGTGAGCACTAACCCTGTTTGATTTCAAGTTCCATTTACATTTACCCATATAGGTCAAAATGAAGGAAACCTTAAAATACAAACTGATCCAGACAGGGATAAGGCCCAAACCTGGGGAAAATAGTAAGGCTAGGTAAAAGACGAATTATTCCAAGTATCAAATGAATTTGAACAAAACTCACTCTAAATCTAACACTAGATGTAACCCAATCCTAACCTAATTCTAACTTGTTTAGAGTACCTATGATCATAGAAGTCCCAAATTGGGGAGCCTAGTGGTGCAACTTAACAGATGAATATTGTGCAGTATAAAAGAGATTTGATTAAAAATTGGGGGCGGTATTTCAGTACATTCATATTTCCTTGTTTTTTTTCTTAAAGTGCTAATTGATAAATAGTTTTTCATGCTTCAGCTTAAGGTACTTTCACAAAGAAAAACGAAACAGTTCCCACAGAGAGGTGATTGAGTGTGTGAAGTTCCATGCAGCTAGCACCAACAATGTTTGATTTCTAGCTCCATTGCATTCACACCTATAGGCCATAACGAAGTGCAACACAAAAATTCAAACTGTTCTTGACACTGAACCATTGAAGCTGAAGGCCCAAACGTGGGCAGCCTACTAAGGCTAGGTCAAGGATAAATCCTGTATAGTATCAAACTAATCCAACCAAAAAATTTTGAAGCTACTCTGCTTGCTCCTAAAGCACTCAGAGATAAAGCTGTTTCATTCTACTTCATCTTAGGGCTACTTCCATGGCAAACACCAGATTATGCTTACTAAAAATTGATGGAGTGTGTGAAGTTTCAACCAGCTAGCCCAAACCCTGTTCGATTTTCAGCTTCATTTCCATTCACCCCTATAGGGCAAAAGGAAGAGAAACATGAAAACTGAAACTGTTCCTGAAGGCAAAACCTTTTATGTAGGAGGCCCAAACAGTTGGAGTATAGTCAAAATAGGAAAAAGATGAATCCTGCACAATAGCATAGAAAACTTTGAAAACAAAACTAACCCTTACCTTAACACTAGGTCTAATGCTAGTCCTAGCACTAACCCTAACAGTAATCTTAACCTGTTTAGAATCCCTTTGATCCTAGAAGTCCCACATTGGGGAGCCAAGTTGGGTAGACTAACAGATGAAGCTTTCACAATATCAAAGGAATCTGACCAAATAATTAGGGAGGTAGTTCAGTACATGCATATTTCCCTGTTTTATCCTAAAGTGCTCTCACATAAAGTTGCTTTGCATGCTTCAGCTTAGGGCTACTTTAACAAGGAATAAACCATAGAATGCCCATAGAAAACTGATTGAGTGTGTGAGGTTTCAAGTAGCTAGCACCAGCCCTGTTGGATTTTCTGCTCCATTTCCATTTACACACATAGGTCAAAATGAAACCAAAACTTAAAATACAAACTGTTCAGGAGAGCAAACCCTTGACCCAAGAGGCCCAAACCTAGAGAATATAGTAATGCTAGGTAAAAGTTGAATTATGCACAGTATCAAAGAATTTTGGAAAAAAAACTAAATCTAACAAAACACTAATATTCAAACCTTGCCCTAACCTAATACTAAATCTAACCTAACCTTTTAAGAAAACCATTGATCATAGTAGTCCCCAAATAAAGGAGCCTAGTGGGGCGAGCTAACAGATGAATCCTGTGCAGTATCAAGGAAATCTGACCAAATAATTGGGGGAGGTATTTCATTAAGTGCATATTTCCCTGTTTTTTCCTAATGTGCTCTTGGGATAAATTATTTTTTCGTGCTTCAGTTTAAGGTATTTTCACAAAGAACAATCAGAGAGTGCTCACAGAGAGCTGATTGAGTTTGTGAAGTTTCAAGCAGTTAGTAGTAACTCTGTTTGATTTCCAGCTCCATTTTCATTCACATCTATAGGCCATAATAAAGTGAAACCTAAAAATTCCAACTTTTCCTGACAGTGAACTGGCAAACCTTGAAAACCCAAACTTGGTGATCCTACTAAGACTAGGAAAAGGATGAATCCTGTACAATATCAAAGTAATCCATGCACAAAATATTGAAGCTTGCTCCTAAAGTGCTCACAGATAAAGCTTTACTTTCTAATTCAGCTTTTGGCTACTACCACAAGAAACAAATGAGAGAATGTGCACTGAGAACTGATTGAGTGTGTGAAGATTCAACCAGCTAGCACAAACCCTGTTTGAAACCAGCTCCATTTCCATTCACCACTATAGGGCAAAATAAAGTGAAACATGAAAATTAAAACTGCTCCTGAGAGCAAACCCTTTTACCTAGGAAGCCCAAACATGGGGAGCATACTAAGAATAGGAAAAAGACAAATCCTGCCTAGTATCCAAAACGTTGATAAGAACTAACTCTAACCCTAACACTATTTCTAAAACTTGCCCTAATTCTAACCATAACACTAAGCCTAACCTGTTAAGAGAACCTTTGATCATAAAAGTTTTAAACTTGGGGAGACTAGTGGGCCAAGTTTACAGATGAATCCTGTACAGTATCAAATTATTCTGACCAAATAATTGGGGGAGGTATTTCAGTACATGCATATTGCCCTGTTTTCTCCTAAAGTGCTCTTGGGTAAAGTTGTTTGGCATGCTTCAACTTATGGCAACTTTTAAAAGGAAGAAACCAGAGATTGCCCACAGACAACTGATTGAGTATGTGAAGTTTCAGTGAGGTAGCACCAACCCTCTGAATTCTAGCTCCATTTACATTTACCCATATAGGTCAAAATGAAGTGAGACATTAAAAACAAACTATTCCCAACAGCGAACCATTGAACCGAGAAGGCCCAAAACTGGGGAACATAGAAGTGTAGGTAAAAGATAAATCTTCCCAGTATCAAAGAAATTTGAACAAAACAAACTCTAGCTCTAACACTAGCTCTAAAGTTAGCACTAACCCTAACTGTAACACTAACACTTACCTGTTTAGAGAACCATTGATACTAGAAGTGCCAACCTTGGGGAGCCTAGTGGAGCAAGCTAAAAGATGAATACTGCACAGTACCAAAGAAATCTGATCAAATTGATGGGAGACTTATATTTCTCTGTTTTCTCCTTAAGGGCTCTCAGGTACAGTTTCTTTTGCATGCTTCATCTTTGGCCTACCTTCAAAAGAAAGAAACCAGAGAGTGCCCACTGAGAACTGAGTTTGTGAAGTTTTAAGCACCTCCTGCCCACCCTGTTTGATTTCCAGCTCAATTTTCATTCATATCAATAAGCCATAATGAAGGGAAACCTTAAAATACAGACTGTTCCTGACAGCGAACCATTGAACTGAGAAGGCCCAATCCTGTGAAGCAGAGTAAGGTGAATCCTGCCCAGTATCATAGAAATTTGAAGAAAACTTGTGCCACATGGGTGCTCTCAGCTCAAATGGAAGGCTCGGGTGTGCAGTTTCTCAGGGCGCTGACAGCAGTGTCAACCACATGGGTGCTCTCTGTGCAGATGGAAGGAAGCACAGAAAACAGAGGCTTAGTTTGAGAGTCAAGAGACGGAGCTCTGGACACAGCACAAGGTCACTCCAGAACCATCCACCTCACAAAACACCATACATGGGTAATAGATGGAATCCATCTTGCAAGTCCTTACTCGTTATCTATCAGTGGGCGTGGCTACCAGCTCGATTTTGCAGCTTATCAGGTAACCCATTTCCAATTCCCTACCTCCAGCTGTGATAACTCAAGATTTTTCTCACGAGCTTTTGGGGGGTGTAGCTATCAATGTGGAACAGCAACTGTACAGGCACCTGGTTTCCAATTCAGAGACTAAGAGTAGGAAGGCTCCAGGTAGAAGCTCAAACCCTCTCACCCTGGCTATCTCCACCACCCTGAGCACAGAGACTTAAGCTAGGAATAGACAACTCCATCTACTGCAAGAAATGAAAACAAGAGTCCTGAGAGAATTTTTATTTCTTATTTTTCTTTTCTTGCTCTTCACATCCATTCTCTTCTACCCATCCCCTCTGGTCCTCACCACCTCAACATATGTGAAACCAAGTACTTTCCATGAAATTGGAATTTAAGAACTGAATCACTAGAATAGTATAATATAGAGGAATTGCATAGGCCCCACCTCACCACCTCTTTATTTGCTCTTATTTTCTTTCTCCATCTCTTTCTTTCTTTCCTTGTTATTTTTTCTTCTTGTTTCTTTCTCCCTCTATCTCACTTTCAGCCTCCTAACTTTTACTATTTATATGTAGGGTAATTTTATGAATACAGATAAGGAGTTTGAATTTATAACTTCTTCCATAAATTTCCCCTATCTATTCATTGGAGTTCTCCTCAAAAGTTGCTAAGTTAGATTAATCACATACCCTCATTCCTTTCCCCCATAACATAGCATCCTACCCCTGACCCTCAGTTCACTATACACCACCAGAAATGGTATGCCTTTTATGAAACTAATGACTATATTCTAAATAATAATTGAAGCCAACATCTGTGGACACAGAGTCTAAATATTTATAATGGTTTGGCTTAGGCTTCAGGTTAGGGTTAGATTTAGAGTTAGGTTTTGATCTATGGTTAGGGCTATGGCTAAGGATAGGGCAAGGGTTAGGACAAGGGTTTGGGTTAGGTTTAGGATTATGGTAAGGGGTAGGGTTAGAACTAATGATAGGGCTAGTATGAGAGTTAGAGTTAGTCTTAGCTCTAGGGTTTGGGTTAGGGTTACTTAGACCTATCCCTAACTCTAACCCTAAACCTAGCCCTAACCCTAAACTTAAGCCTATCCCTAAAACTAGCTCTAAACCTACACATTACCCTAACCATAAATCTAACCCTATTGATAACCCTAGCCGTAACTCTAACCCTAACCCTAACCATAACTTGAAAACTAACCCTAAATCTAACCCTAAACCTACCACTCGCCATAGCCCTAACCCTAGCTCAAACTGTAACCCATAAAATAAACCTAAACATAACCATAGCCTTCACACTAACCCTAAAACTAAATCTAACCCTAACCCTAAACCTAAACCTACATCTAAACATATCCATTACCCTAACCTTTATCCTAACCCTAATGATAAGCCTAGCCCTAACCCTAACACTAACCCTAAAACTACCATAATCCTATCACTAAATCTAATGCTGAACCTAACCCTTGACCTAGCATTAGCCCTAACTCTAGCTCAAACCCTAACCCTTAACCTAAACATAACCCTAGGCCAAACCCTAACCCTCATCCTAGCCCTAATCCTAACCGTAACTATAGCCAAAACCTTAGCTCAAACTCTATCCATTTCCACAACCCTAAACCTGATATACGCCTAGCCATAATCCTTACCCTAACTCTATCTCTAGCCCTGATTCTCACCCGAAGTCTCAACCAAGCCCTAACACTTACTCAATCCCTGACTCTTACCCTTAACCTAATCCTAGCTTAAAACGGAACCCTAAACCTAGCCCTAATCCTAATCTTAACCCTAGCCTTAACCCTAGCTCTAACCCCACCCATTACCCTAATCCTAACCATAAACATCATGTTAACCCTAGCCCTAACCCTAAACTACTCTAACCCCATCTGAATACCTAACTCTAGACCTAACCATAAACTAACACTTACCTTAGTCCTAACCCTAGCTCAAACCCTAACAGCTATGCTAAACCTAACAGTAATCCTAGTCCTAAACCTAAACCTAACCCTAACTCGACATCTAACCCTGTCCACTACCCTTACCCTAATGATAACTCTAGCCCTAATCCTAATACTAACCCTAATCCTAGATCTAACCCTAAAACTAACCCTAGCCTTAGCACTAACCCTAGCTCAAACCCTAAACCTAACCCTAGCCTAAACCATAACACTAACCCTAACTCTAGCCCTAATATTAAACATAATCCTAGCCCTAAACCTATCCATTACTCTAATGATAACTATAAACCTAATGCTAACCCTAGGCCTAACTATAAACATATCCTTTACCCTAAACCTAAACTGAACCCTAAAACTAACCTGAAGCCTAAACCTAAACCTATTTATTATTCCTAATCCTAACTCTAAACCTAAAGCTAATTTGAGCCATAACTCTAAAACTCAAACTAATCCAAAACCTGACCATGACCATTATAATACCCCTAGTTCTAAATCTGAACCTTACCCTAAACCTAACTCTGACACTAGCCTAGCTATAAACCTTACCCTAAAAGTATCCCTAACCATAACCCTAGACCTGATATTGGACCTAGCCCTAATTCTTGCCATAACCCTAAAACAAATGCAAACCCTCATCCTACCCTAAACCTAGCCTTGATCCTAACCCTAACCCTAACACTATCCCTATCCCTAAATTTATCCCTTGCCCAAGTTCTGAACCTTGCTATTACCCAATCCCTTCCCCTAAATCTAAACCTAATGCTAACCCTAGACTTCATCCTTACACTAATCGCTAGACCTACCTTATCCTAGCCTTAATTTAGCCCTAAACCTAACCCTAACACTAGCACTAAGACTAACTCTAACTCTCGCCCTAGCCCTAATCCTGGATCTAACCCTATCACTTACCATAACCCTAACAGTTACCTAACCTTATCACTAACACCAGCCCTAGCCCTAATCCTAGATCTAACCATAACTCTAAATCTAATCCTAACCCTAAACCTAAATCTCACAATAACAAAGCCCTAACACTAACGCTAATCCTAAAACTAGCCCTAACCTAGTCCTAGCCCTAATAAAAAACCGAGCCATAGCCCTAACCCTAACTTTTAACCTAAACAAAAATCTAACCCTACACCTAGCCTAATTTTAGCTCTAATTCCAGTCCTACACTTATCCTAAAACTAACCTTGAACCTGACTCTGAACCTAACACTAACCCTAGCTCTAACATTACCCTAAAAGTATACCTAACCCTAAAACTATACCTAGCCCTAACTGTAATTCTAAAAGTGGCCCTAATCATAACTCTAGTTCTTACATTAACCTTAGCCCTAATCCTAGCCGTAACCTAACCCAAAAACCCAGCCCTAATCCAAGCCCTACAACTCTTTTTAATACTATCCCTAACCATAGCCATAACCATTAACCTAAACCTAACCCTAAAACTTTCCTAACCCTAAACCTAACCCTAGCCTTAATCCTAACCATAATCCTAGCCCTAACCCTGGCTCTAACACTATCCGTTACCCTAACCATAACCCTAACCCTAATGCTAACCCTAGGATAACCCTAACATATTTATAATGCTAACTTTTTCCATTATCCAAATTCTAACCAGAACCCTAAACCTAACCATAAACATTACCCTAACCTTAACCCTAACCCTAACGCTAATGAGAGCGCTGACCCTAAATCTTAACCTAACCTAACCTTAATCATGACTGTGACCCTAATAATAACCCCAATTCTAAACCTGACCCTAACCCTCAACCTAACCCTTACACTAGAACTAGCTATAAATCTACCCAAAACTAACCCTAACTATAAACCTAGACCTGAAATTACCCCTAGCCCTAATCATAGCCCTAAACCTAACACAAACCCTAGCCCTAATCCTAGCCTTAAACCTCGCCCTAATACTAATCCTAAACACAGGCTTAATCCTCATCCTAACCCTAACCCTAGCCCTAACTATATTTGGACCCTCGCCCTAAACCTAGCTATAACATCATACCTTACACTAATCCTAACCCTAAACCTAGCCCTAAACCTAGGCCTAGCCCTAACACTAACCCCACCATTAATCCTAGAACTAATTTAACCCTCACTCTAAACCTAAACCTAACTATCATCCTAGCAGTAACCCTAGTTCTAAACCTAACCCTTACCATAACCCAAACCCTAGCCCTAAACCTCGCCCAAACACTAGCCCAAAATTTGCCCTAGCTCTAAACCTAGACCTAACCCTAAGTCTAAAGCAAACCCTAAACCTAAGCCTAAACCTCATCCTAACACTAGTCCTAATCCTAATGCTAATTGGAAAAGAAGCCCTAACCCTTGGCCTATCACTCAAACTAAACCGAGTGATAGGTTTAACACTAATCATTAACATAAACCAAATCCTAAGCTTATACGTAGCACTGACCTAGCCCTAATTTGAGTTCTAATCCTAACTATAGAGCTTACCCTGACCCTGACTCAGACCCTATCACTAACCCTAGCTCTAAACATCACCCTAACCCTAAACCTAAACTGAACACTAGACCTAGCTCTAACTCTAACCCTAAAACTAGCCCTAGTCACAATGCCAGTTCTTATATTAGCCATAGTCCTGTAATAACAGAAAACGTAGCCTTAATCAGAGACCTAAACCTAGCATTAAATCTAACCCTAACCTTAAGCCTAGCCCTATCCCTAACCCTAACACTAGCCCTAATCCTAGCTGAAAACTTATCCCTTACCCTAAGCCAAACCCTCAACCTAATGCTACCCTAGTCCTAAACCTAATCCTTAGCCTACCCCAAATCATAAATCTAATAGTAATCCTAACCCTAGACCTCATTATAGCTCTAACCCTAACCCAAACAAAACCCTAACCCTAACCTTGAACCTTATTCTGACCCTAACTCTAATCCTAGGTTGAAACCTGACCCTAACCCTAAACCGAACCATAACACTAGCCCAACGGTTAACCCTATACCTAAACCTAACCTTAACACTCAATCTAGACAAAACCCTAATTCTAAATCTAGCTATATCTCTAGCACTAGCCCAAAACAAAAACCTAGTCCTAGCCCTAACAATAACTCTTAACCTAACT
>NW_027288003.1:0-29251 GCF_047511675.1 Marmota flaviventris
CATACATTTTAGTACCTACAGATAACCATTATTAACCATTAATATATGTTTTCCAGGCTCTCTAAAATATGTGCATAGTATATGTATATACAAAATTTTAAATTATATCATAAAAACATTTGCTACATATTAAACATATATCTGCTTAGAAATACTTGGGTATTTAGCATATATAAAATTTTTACTATAAACTTCATTCTGCAATTTAAAAAATAATTTTGTAACTTTTATCATTTAATATATCATAGACATGTTAATTTGATCATTGCCTTGTTTATATTGGTTAAAAATAACTTAAGCTTTTATTGACATGAACTCCTTTAAGAATTTGATCATAGCTATATACAGTTTCCTAGAAACATTATCAAGCATCCAAGATGTGCATCCATTAAGGACTTCATGGTTTCCCTGGAGTCACTTCTAGAGCCTTTCACCCACCTATGGCCAGTCATAGACACTTAGTGCCCTTAAACTTTACAATAATTTTCTTTCATATTTAACCACACGCAAAACCCATAACAAATTGTAAAACACAGAACTTTAATACATGTCAAAGTTAAACGATCTCACTTTTAGATATTCTTATTATAAAATTCATAATAAATTCATTCAATAGAACAATATATCATTTGTGGGGATTTTTTCTTTAATGGGACTGAAGCACTTGCTCAGTCTATTGGTTAATATAAAAATAGCCTTCACATGTTAACCCCAAAGCAAATAAATTGCTAAGTGAATTTCATATGACATGGAAATCAGCACAGAATCATCTAAAGTATAACTTTCTTTTTTTTTTTAGAAAAACCATGTATTTGAAGATATTATAATAAATAGTTAACACTTGTTGAGAATTTAAGATTTGCTGGACTCTTTATTGAATAATTTATAAGTCCTTTTCTTATTTGTTCCCCATGAGATGGGTGATTTTATCAACCTAATTTTACAGGTAGAGGAATTGCATTTTGTAGAGATTAAGTGAGTTGTCCAAAGTTGCAATCAATTCATTACTCCCAAGTCTGTTGCCTGTCCTCTAGCCACTGTATAGATAGGCATTTTCAGATGGCAAATCAACATTTTTTTTTCTTGAGATATCTAGTTCTCTGGCTAGTTGCTCTTTGTATGGTCTTAACGTTGCAATGAAAACAAAACTAGAAACAACATCAAATAAAGAGAATCTCTAAATTTATGCTCTCCCTTTTCAGTTCAGAGGCTGTAGAAATAATATACAGAAGATGGCCATTTACGTTTGAGGAGTATCAAATCTTCAAACTCTCAAACTAAATTTTGATGTTAGGAAATGTGATGCTTTGGAAGAGAACCAACCATTGGGAAGGGGCAGGCAGAGACCCAACCCTGGTCTTGGTTTTCCTCTACAAAATTATGGGCAGAGTACAATCCTAAATTCAATCATAGTTCTCAAATTAATATATCACCCCACCGTTCATTTATTTTATTTTTTAACAAATAATTTTATATATAGTTTCTGACAGTAGCTCCTTCATCACAGTCTCCATCCTGCTTCCCCCTTTCCTTTCTTTCATATTTATTCAGGTCCTTTCCAGTATGTGTAGGAATATACCAAGCAAATTTCTGGTTTCCTTTTTCTTCCTTCCTTCCTTTCTTTTTTTCAAGCACAAGGGAAAAATGGTTTAATCACGTGACAAGGTAAACATGAAATGCATGAGACTACCACATAACACAGTAAGCTAGTTTACAATAAACTTCCTTTGTTTGTACCAGGAATTAAACCCAGAAGAGCTTAACCACTAAGCCACATCCCGGGCCTTTTTTTTTTTTTTTTTTTTTTTGAGACAGGGTCTTGCTAAGTTGCTTAGGGCATTGCTAACTTGCTGAGGCTGGCTTTGAACTTGCAATCCTCCTGCTTCAGCTTTTAAGTCATAGGCCACAAGATAAAAGTATCAGATTACATATAGGGGGAAACTAGCTCCCATCTCAGCCTACTTCTCAACCCAGACCCTCAAACCTAGGAGGTCTTGGAACAACATATACCAAGCTCTGAAAGAGAATGGATGCCAGTCAAGAATTTTATATCCAGCAAATGAAATAAAAACCTTCCATGATAAACAAAAGTTGAAAGAATTCACAACTAGGAATCCAGCACTATAGAACATTCTCAGCAGAATATTCCACAAGGAAATGAAACAACAACAACAAAAAACAAAACAAAACAACAACAAAAAAAAAAACAGCAAAGGGAGGAACTACACTAAAGGAAAAGATAATCAAAGAAAAAACTAAGTCAAATTTAAAACCAGAAATAAACCAAAATGAATTTATGAATACAAATTATTCTTCAATAATAACCCTGAATGTTAATGGCCTATACTCATTAATCAAAAGATATACATTGACAGGTTGGATTAAAAAGCAAGACCCAACAATATGCTGTCTCCAAAAGACTCACATCATAGGCAAAGACATCCACATCCATTTTCACTTGAAGGTGAAAAGATGGGGGGGGGGGAAATCACTCACGTGGACCATGTAAACAACCAGGGGTGTCCATCCTTATGTCAGATAAAGTGAACTTCAAGCCAGAGCTAGTCAGAAAGGACAAAGAAGGACATTTCCTTTTTCTTTTGCTTTGGCTATTTCCCTTTCCCATAATACTCTTCCTGCTCAATCTGTAAAAATCCTATTCTATTCTTCTAAATCAACATAAAACTAGTAAGGTCAGCCCATTTGGGAGAAATATCTCTGTTAGCTTTTGAGATGTTAAAAATACAGGTTCTAGTCCTGTTGACCTCCCTCTTGAGAGTTTACAGAACATAATTAAGTTTTGATTTCTACTGAGTTTATTGCTCTCTTGTTTTATATGTGATTATTTTTTTTTAAGGATACTTTTAACATTTTGAAGCAGGGGCCTATATAACATGGTTAGAACTTATTGCAGGTTTACTTAGTGAAAAATACATGAGTATTTTTGTTTTACATTGTCCATTTTTAGGTAATATATCCTCTCATAGAATTGAAAAAAATCTTTCTGAATAGGAAACTAAAAAATTTAAGAAATGTGCTTTTCTTTAAATATGTCTATACCCGTGTATATAGCTAAGTATATACAGGTAGAACAAACACTCATAGAAACATGCCTTTAATTGCCTTTGCATATTTGAATCAGAACAAATGGTTTTCATTTTTTATAGGAGGCCTTTCAGCGTTTCACTGTGTATGTCAGGAAAGAAGTGGTAGGGACCAGTATTCAAGGATCCTTTTTCCAAAAGATTTTCTAATAGGTATGCCTGTCATGGGAGAAGACATATCCTGAAGAAGGGTACAAAGATTTCTGGGAGAAAAGAGGGAACTTGACTCAGGAATAGTGGGGGTTTTGGTATATGTGACAGAAAAAAAAAAGAATATCAACAACATGCCAGTCAGAGTCACAGATGGAGGTTTATTTAGGAGGTAGTATACTGTCAAGGGAGGGCAATCTCAAGAGAGAGAGAACTTTGGGGGTAAAGCAAGGAGGATACATTCAAGGGAGAATAAGGAACATCCTGAGAGTGAGAAACATGGATTGGTGTTCCTGGCTCTTCTTTTAAAGAAAACTTGCCAAGGGGTGGGTATAAACAGGTAATAGGAATGTTGTCAGGCTGAGATCACAAGATCGTTTCTGCTGGTCCAGCCAAACTCAGGATCCTAAGACTGATGTCATCTTCATTTATTTCATCTTCTATTATCTGATCAATAGATAGCCTTTAGAATTCCTCAAATGCATAGGTTTCTTGAAATATCATATCCCTCTTTACTTAATTGATTTATTGGGGGTTTAATTAACAATGCACAGGTAGATTAACAGATTTCCAAGGAATTTGGGAGCGACAGACCTGCAGGAGAGGCTGGCCTAGGAAAGTTCACAGAATTTCTGAGTTAAAAAATCTTATTTGTTGTCCTTCCTTTATGTTTCCTTTCTGACTATTTCTTATTCCTTCTATCCTACCTTACCTCCAAATTTAGAGTCTCTCTTGAAGTAAAAAAAAAGAAAAGAAAAAACACCTCAGAATAAGGTATCTTATTAATTTCTTCACAAATTTCTTAGCAAATTTTAATTCACTTCAGCTATCAGTTGTTTAAAACATTTAGGAATATTTATTAAACCTGTACTATTTGAGGGGCATCCTACAAAATACTTACAATTTTGAGTTAAAGCAGATGGAAAAGTGTGCTTCCATACAGAGTAATGACTGGCATTTTAGACTGTTCTGGTTTAGATCTGGACTGTTCCCCCTAAGCTCATGTGTTGAAAGTATGTTGCAGTAAGTATGTTGCACTTGCAGTAAAGTTCAGAGATGGGGCCTTAAAGGCAATGGTTGGATCATTAGGGCTGCGACATTATCAGTGGATTAATCCATTGATGAATGAATGAACTACTGGGAGGTGGGACCTAGTTAAAGGAAGTGCTAGGAGCATGTCCTAGAAGGATTTAACTTGTACAGGGTCTCTCTCTCTCTCTCTCTCTCTCTCTCTCTCTCTCTCTCTCTCTCTCTCTGCTTTCCTGCTGCCATTAGCTGAGCAGCTTCCTGTGCTACAACCTCTGCCATGATGCTGTGTCTCATCTTGGGCTTGAAGAAATGGAGCCAGCTGAGCTCAGAGTGAATCCTCTGTAACAGTGAGCAAAAACAACCCTTTTCTCGTGTAAATTGTTTTTGGAAACAGCAATGAAGGAAGGGCTGAATAACAGATCTACAATGCTTATAAAAGTATAGAAGGGATGATGACTGACAAGGTCTGCTCATGACTGAGACTTGAATTGGGGATATCAGAAAGGTGCTATTAGGAGCCAACTGTTGGACCTCCTTCCAGAGAACATTCTTGACATTCACTTGGGAAGATTATGCCACCTGACTGGATGGTTGAGGAGCTTGCTGTAGTCAAGTATCCTATAATTGGGTTCTTGATCCTGGAGGAGAATCTTTTCTGTTAGCTTCATAGCAAGTGAATGTTCAGCTGGATTCATTTGCTTGACAATCATTCAGATCAAAAGACAGCCATTTCGAATGAATCTGAAAGGGCAGTTTCAGATTTTCCTTTTGAGTTGCAGTGCTTGGTTTATTCCCCATTGCTTTCTGTGCAAATACTGATTCATTCAGCCTAACCCTTACCATCAAGAACTGGAGATAGAATTGAGATGTAAATTTATTCTTTTATTTCTTTTTACTTGTGGGGGGAGTCTGAGAAACAGAGAATTTATTTTCTCCCTTACACTTAGCACTGAAAGCAATCCAGAAAAATAAGCTCTCCCATTTCCCCTTCTTTCCCTTCTGTCAATATCTTTCCTTACTTTTACTTCCATTCCCTTCTTTTTCTTTCTCTTTCATGCTTTCTTTTATTAGTAAACATATAATCATGTTAGTAGGACATATAAATCATGCTCTTTGCACATTAAAGAACCCAGTTCAAAGAGATTAAATAACAGTAGTTGGCATATGATTCAAGCTTTCAGTGGCTTTGCCTTTTCATGGAAGTGGTAACATCTAGAAGTTTATTGCATTTTTGATAACACTTGGCCCCTAAACAGAAGGGAAAGGACCCTTGGATTAGGAATTAGTTGCTCTTTTTGGTCCACTGCAACTGTCCAGCCTGCCCTTTTTATTTGAATTGGGATATTTGCTTTGTTAGATTAGTTTTACAGTCTCACAAGGATTATGAACAAAGACAGATCTGCTCAACTGGACTGAAGAAGTAGAGAAAGTGAGTATGCATTCTCAAGTTTTTGACATAAGTTATGGTATGCTCTCTGTGGGATTCTATAGCATGGATGAAACATTAAACTCTGTAGTCGGGTATTGCAGATTATAATTTCATTGTCAAGTTGAAAATGCCAACACCAGCCATGTCTATATAATGAGAGAAAAAGTTATATCATAGGCTGCCAGCCACTAATAGTTGTGCAGAGTGATTCTACTTAATGGCATTTAACTGAAGTGTTAAAAGGATAGGGAATCCAAACCTGTGTTCTACTTGCAGTCTTTATTACCTGCCGCAGTCTGGCTGGGCACAAATCACGAGCCACTCAAGCAGGAACAAACTTTATTTCTAAACTCCATCAGCACACTCCACACACTCTCCCTGGGAACTCTCCCAAACTCCACCCATGCGGCTCCTCTAGGAACACCACTCACCAACCAGAACTCCCTCTCCCGGGCTGCGCCCACACTCACTCTCGGAACCCTGTGAGAACTCAACTGGAACTCCAAAGTAGCGGGTATCTGATGCAGCAAGAGCCATCCTATTACCGGACAGTAAAGTTCTAATATACAATTGAATCAATCCAGCATCATCTTAATGGCTTGCCTCTCAACCATTACTTCTGGCAAAATGCCAGGGGCCATTCCGACTCGGCTGTGGCTCTCAACAGTTACCTGTTGTGAGGAATCTGAAGCTAGAGTCCTATCCCCACTCTGCAGCTAGATCTCTAGCCTCCCTAGAACTCCAGAGCATTTCCTCTTAAGTAATGATAGGCAATGTAGGGTTAGAATCTGTGGCCCTTCCTTGAAATTTGGAACTTCTAGGACAATTTAATAGGAAAGAAAAGAGTAATATAAATACTCCAGCCATTAATGTTATTGAGTATGTTTAGTGCCAGGCTCTATTATCAGAGTCTGGGTAAGCAGAGATAAATAATATATAACCAATATGTGCTCTAGATTTCCAGCTCAGTTGATGTCACAATTGCTGATGAAACAGGAGACTATCTGCAGGGCTTCAGAGTGGGTAATTGTTGAGCTTGGCTTTGAAGAATAATGTACATAGGTTGTGGAAGGTTTAAGCTACTTTCATTTTTTGAAGCTTTGAGTATATTAAAATTGAAGAAATGCCACCAAAAGGGTGACAAAAACCATGATTTTTAATATGCTTACGTTTAGCAAATTTATTATTTTAACCCATGTTAAGAATGAATGGAGCACTAATCTCTAGGGTATATAGCAGTAATCTCTAGAGTATATAAAGAGTTCAAAAAGCTAAGCACCAAAAAAAAAAAAAAACAACAACAAAAGACCTAATTAATAAATGGGCCAGGGACCTAAACAGACACTTCTCAAAAGAGGATATACAATCAATCAACAAATATGTGAAAAAATGCTCATCATCTCTAGCTATTAGAGAAATGCAAATCAAAACTACTCTAACATGTCATCTCACACCAGTCAGAATGGCAACTATTATGAAGACAAATAACAATAAGTGTTGGCGAGGATGTGGGGAAAAAGGTACACTCATACACTGCTGGTGGGACTGCAAATTGGTGCAGCCATTATGGAAAGCAGTATGGAGATTCTTTGGAAATCTGGGAATGGAACTACCATTTGACCCAGCTATCCCTCTCCTCAGACTATACCCAAAGGACTTAAGCTCAGCATACTATAGGGACACAGCCACATCAATGTTTATAGAAGCACAATTCATAATAGCTAAACTGGGGACCAACCTAGATGCCCTTCAGTAGATGAATGGATTAAAAAAATGTGGCATATATAAATAGTGGAATTTTACTCAGCAATAAAATCATAGCATTTGCAGGTAAATGGATGGCATTGGAGAAGATAATGCTAAGTGTGAAGTTAGCCAATCCCCAAAAAACAAATGCCATATGTTTTCTCTGATATAAGGAGGCTGATTCATAGTGGGGTAGGAGGGGGAGCATGGGAGGAATAGACAAACTCTAGATAGGGCAGGGGGTGGGAGGGAATGGGAGGGGGCAGGGGGTTAGCAAGGATGGTGAAATGTGATAGACATCATTATCCAAAGTACATGTATGAAGACATGAATTGGTGTCAACATACTTTATATACCACCAGAGATATGAAAAATTGTGCTGTATATGTGTAATAAGAAATGTAATGCATTCTACTGTCATTTATTTTTTAAAAAATAAATTAAAAAAAGAATAGATGGTATATACCATCTCAGTTAGTGATAGCGCAAAAGGTTAACATTTGAGGCCTTTTGTAAATGTGGGAACCAGGGGAAAATGACAACCTGAGTCCCTATCCCTTCCCACATTTAGCCCTATTAACAAATTCCTTGTGAGCATTATCTGTGTTCTTTTAGGCTATTGTAACAAACTATCATGAACATAATAAAAACATGGCTTAAAAGCAATAGAAATTCATTTATCACAGTCCTGGAGGCTGAATGTCCAAAATCAAGGTGTCAGTAGGCGTGGTTTCTGGTGAGGGTTCATTTCATGGTTCAGAGTCTTCTTGTTGTGACCACAGAGGGTGGAAATGTTTAGCATGTTCCCTTGGGCTTGTTTTATTTATTAAGAGTATAGCAAAATTCACAAGAGTTCCAGCTCCTAAAATCCTCACCTCTCAATTTATGACATTGAGCGTTAGGATTTTCAACATGATTAATTTGGGGTGGGATGAAAAAGCAAACATTCAGACAATAGCAGACACCCTACGTGTCTCACTAAATACTAATCTGCAAACCCACCCTTTGGACTTGCTATCTAGTTGTCCACTCTCATTACAGAGGAAACTGAGGCTCAGAAGTTTCAGAAAGTGACCCCTCCCTCATTTTTCTAATGCAGTCATGCAAAATAAACACTTATCAAATTGGAAAGTTCACTTCTGCAGGTGTCTAAGTCGCCCTCTCTCTGCAGGACTCACTATAAATGGAACATTTTTTCCAGAATGTTTCTCACAGTTTAGGTTTCAAGTTCTCTTTATTACAAACACTTCAGAATGTTTTGCAGAATCATTCCTGCTTAACACCTGTCAAGACAGTGGCATGAGGAGGTAGGAACCCTTCAGTGGAGTCAGATTCTTCTAAGTAGGTCGTCATTAACCTTCTTTTGTGGAAAAAAAAGAGCCATATCTGTCATGAAATAAAAAAAACAGACTGAAAGGTAAATTTTGAAAATTTTATACTACCTTTGCTTTTACATTAAATTCCAATTTGCTATATGTTAAACACTAGTAAATTCTATCTGCTTTTTATTTTATGTTAATTAATTAATTTCTTGTTTTTTTAATTGATTTTTTATATATTACAGCAGAATGCATTACAATTCATATTACACATATAGAGCACAAGTTTTCATATCTCTGGCTGTATACAAATTATATTCACATTAATTCATGTCTTCATACATGTACTTTAGATAATGATGTATCACATAACCCATCAATTCTACCCCCTGCCCCTTCCCTTCCCCTTCCACCCCTCTGCCCTATCTAGAGTTTGTCTATTCCTCCCATGCTCCCCCTTTGTACCCGACTATAAATCAGCCTCCTATATCAGAGAAAGTATTCGGCATTTGTTTTTTGGGGGGATTGGCTAACATCACTTAGCATTATCTTTTCCAACTCCATCCATTTACCTGCAAATGACATGATTTTATTCTCTTTTATTGGTGAGTAATATTCCATTGTGTATATATGCCACACAATTCACAATAGCTAAACTATGGAACCAACCTAAATGCCCTTCAGTAGATGAATGGATCTATCTGCTTTTTATCCCTCATATGAGATTTTCACGTTTCTGCCTCTGGAACTCAACTAGGGACAATATTGCCCTCAGGAGACAGTTGGTCATGTCTGGGACACTTATTGCAGTCACAGCTGGGAATTTGTGCTACTAACCTTTAGTGGGGAAGGTTAGAGAGGCTGTGAGACTCCCTACAGTGCACAGACAGCCTCCGATACACAGCATGGCTTGGTGTGTTAATAGTGACAAGGTTGAGAAATCTCAATGTACAAGCAGGATTCTTAACTTGGGGGAGGTCTTATTCTAGAGTCTAGGGATCTATAGATGGACTTCATGGAATTCATAAACTTCTAAAAAATTTATATGAATTCGTGTGTATATGCACATTGTCTGGTGAAAAAGTACTGTAGTTTTTATCAGATTCTCAAATTCCTCAAAGGCGGTAAGTCACAAAACTGTGTCATGTCCCATACCAAGAATATTTTCCCACACTGTTTTTTTTTTTTTTAAAATCAAACCATGATTCTTACCTTTATTGAAAACTTATTTAAAGTATTTTTCTGTAAATGCTTCTAGGTGAATAGGGTCACCATCTCTCCTGGGATGCTTGGGGAATGACATACCTAATGACCAATAACACCCCTCCTTCACTCTCAAATGTGTCCGGGTCCTGGTTTGAATAAAAAGTTATAAAGCCACTATTCTGATATATGGTGTCCATTTCAATTCTCCTTATGTTTTTGAAGAATTCTTCTCTGCCAAGGTATAAATTGTATGTTTAAAATCCATGCATAATAAATACTCAGATATATAGAACCCCTTCATTGCTGACTACCAACTCAGGCTATGGAATCATTTGGGGGCATGGATGGAGGGAGGGAGGATGGTAAGACAAGTGCCATAATTATGTTAAATATTTTACTCAGGATATCCTTATGTACTAAAAACAGATGACATTTAGAAATCTCATTATGGATATGAAACACTTGCCAAATTAGGGTGTGTTCTCATCACAATCTGTGGCCTATATAGCTAAAAAACCTGTAAAAATTCAGAATCGGCATAAAGTGTGGTCCCAAGAGAGGCATATATTTTAGTCTGTTGATATGGGCCGGTACTATTAGTATAAGTTGTATGTGTATGCACACCCGAGTGTATCATATATTGATCTCACCATCGCTTCTGGGCAATTCATGTAACATTTTTCAGATTCTAGGAAAAGAATTCTGTAACATGAGGAAGTTGGAATCAGTTTTCTTTAAAATTCCTTCTGGTTTAACATTCCATGTTTTCATTCATTCTTTCACTCATTGATCTCTCTGAGTGATTGGTTACCTGCTCCCAGCCAGGCCCTGTACATGGCCTTGTAGGTACAGACATGAGAATTAGCTTTTCAGATCCCAAGGATCTCAGGGCTCAGTAGGCAAAGTCAACATCCAGGGTGCCAGGAGTGTGTGGAAAGGTGTCTCTTAGCACAGCCAGGGGAAAAAGAGAAGACAAGTGACACAAAGAGAAGAAAAATGTATTCCTTCACTCTTTGAATATAATTAAGCAATAAATTCCTCTGAGAAGATAAACTTCCTGAGGGAACATTAGAACTCCTCCCTAGAGTATTATTTCTTTGGTGCAAGAAATCATCTCTTCTCTCTGAATCTGTGATATAAGAGTGCCAGAGTGTGGTGACCAAGGACATGGGCTTTGCTGCTAGATCTGGGTTGGAGTCCCAGATCTAGGACTTACTAAATCATTTTGAGTAAGAGTGTTTACTTCCTTGAGGCTCAATTTCCTCATCTGTAGATTGAGAATGGTAATATAATTGTAACTATTTAATGGAATTATTAAACAGGATCAATTAAAATGATGTGTATGAAGCATCTGCTGCCTAGTAAATACTTTTTAAAAGTTAACTCAGGTGTTGTTGGAAGTGAGTGTTATAGCTGAAAAAGCACAGGTATTAGAGTCCAACAAACATGGGCTCAAACCCAAGCCCTGGCACTTATTAAGGGCAAATGAATTCATCAGACCTGGCTCAGCTTCCTTATCAGTTAAATTAAAATAATAATACACACTTCAGAACATTTTTGCAGTGATACAAGAGGATGGTATACATAAAGTGCTTTTTACACATTGATATCTACTCTAGATATATTTTCTCTTCATTCTTTCAATTTGCTTGACTTACAATGTTGAAAACTTCTATAGTGCCATTCATTCAATTACTTCCTCATTATAAAATGTTTATTGTGTGCTAACCTGAATCTAGACCCCAAGGCCAGTTTCCAAGGAGGACAGGAACAATATTTAATGTAACCCATCTCTGCCTTTCTTGGTGATCCCTGTAGTAGTGGCCTCAACTTTCTTTTTCCTTGTCTCTTCCTGCTCCTTTGTGACAGGCTCTCCCCTGTATCTTGAATGCTTAATAAGTCACAATAATCTCTGCTCTGGGAACATCAGGGTCCAGCAGGAGAGGACATGTTTTTAGATGATGATTGACCCTGGAAAGGGTGTGTGCTCACTGGAGGGTAGCAAGGTGTGTTGCTAAGTTGGCTACTCTAATTTTCTGTCCCTTCACCTGTGCATGGCAGGATCTAAGTCTCTGTTGTGACACCATCCAGAGGTGATCTGTAACTTCTGGGAGAGCTGCATTTTTGTCCTTTACCTTGTGCTTCTTTGAAGCTCTTTCTTCCCACACATTCTCTTTTTGTACTCAAACGATAGTGATACGTACTGCTCCCAGATTTTATGGGGTAGCTCAGCTGTAATGCAGATTGCTAGACTTGATTTAGATTTGTGATGACATAATTTTACATGCAATAGAGATTTTGGAGAAATTTAGTTCTATAATTAAGGAAAATTATTTTTATAGTTTATTAAAGGATTGCATTCTCAAATTCTCTGTTCTCAGATACTTGATTCCCTTTGGTCACTTTTGGAACCAAAATTATATCCTAAGAACATAAACAACAAAATCATGGTTCAAAATCAAGTTCAGGTCCCTTCCCTGCTTTTGAATCCAGGAGTTCTATATGGAGTAATTATATGAAGGTAAGACTGCAGCAACACTGTAGAGCTTCTGCACCTGCAATTCTTGAATCCAAGCCAGAGATGCTGGTTTCCCATCAAAAAGGACACAGAATAGAAAGGAGGATTAAAAAAGCATTTTTACTTTTCATTTTTTTAAAATTTTCTCTCTGCCCCAGTGAGTGTACTTGAATGAAATTGAGAATTAGTGTGCAATGCTGAACACACATTGCAGTGTGCAGGCTTCCAGAAAGCCAAGGAGAACAATAAGCATGACTCCACAGGTTACCACATGGAAGTCAACCCAATAACATTTTATTGTAGTAGACTCTGAGAAATAAAGAGGGACTTATTAATATGTAACTACACAGTCATTACATATTTATGCTCTATAGAATACATGATTAGTGCTACGCTGACTGTATAATTTATTGTCGGTAGGCACAGTTAAGACTGTTCAGATAACCGTGTACTGCAATTATGTAGTAATTGCTATTCTTTGAATAAAAGTAGTAACCAATAAAGTGAAAACTGGCAAGTAATTGCCTTATAATTATTTTGGGAAAGGAATTGTTCCATGTAAAACAACTGGAGATAAACAGATGAATATTTCATTTGATAGGCGATGTACACTAGCTATTGGAAGCCCTGTAGTCACATCAAACAGATTCCACACTATTTATTTTTTCTCTTTTACTTTAAGCAATTTGGGCAGTGGGCTGATTTCCACAGAACAAATCCTACTTATAACTCAGTCTTTATCGTTAGAGGTTGCTTTCACAATGGGGTGCAAGTTAATTCAGAACAGAGCAAAACCTTATTTGTTATTATTTTTGAATCTCCTTTAGTTGTTTCCTCGATGGCAAATTTATCATTACCACAAACCAAGCAGTGAGCTTATCAATTCTAGAGGCATTTCCATTTTCTATTTTTAATAATTGTCAAGACAACTCTTTTTTTTATGCTCAAAGTTCCTTGTTGTGAGATGTTCTTTCTAGAAAAGGATTTAAAAGATTTCCCTTAGAGATATTTTGATTTACCATAGCTACTAATTTACTTGGTACTGGAAAAGGAGTAGAAAAAGATAATTCATTTACACAAGAAGTTCCTTTAAACTATCTTATGTTCTACAAATGTGCAATTTATTTATTTAAATTTTATTTATTGAATTACTACTTCTAATTAGATCAATAGGGAGCTTCTTTTGTTCTCAAGTTATTTTTTAAAAAAAGACAGTTGTAAACTAATTAAGCCCATGTAGGCTGAACATTTTTTTCCTACTCATTTCTTATTCTCATTTCAAATTCAGGTAATGTAAGTGCATGGATCTTAAGAAACAAAACCAATAGAGATCAATACTCTTTATTAGTTGCTTGAGGTTACTTTAGCCTATTATTTTCTTTAAAAAATCCTGATGTTGCAGGTGATATAAAAGGCAAGTGAGATGTGAATAATAATAAGACAGAATGCTGCAATTTCTCAGGATATGAATGAATGTGTTCATCTGTGCCAAGTTACAATTAATGCATAACTCAGTAAAGGGTTATGGTTTTGTAGGGCAGGTGGAGACATGTTAGACTATATATTTGCTATTTGTTATAAAGGCCTAAATAAACATGTTCTCAGATATTCAGTTGAAACAATTTTCAAATTTAGTGTTAAGAAAAAAGACTCATGAAGAAATGTTAGAGTATTATTTGGCTATTATACAAGCATTATTACTTGAAAGTTACTCAACACATTGGTAGCAAAGTTTATTCTTGGGAAGAAATCATGGGATTGGGATGAGAGAAGGTGTACATTTTACCATTTTATTTACATATTCATCTATTTTTACATAAGCATATTTTTACCTACTTGGAGTATACATGTACACCTATAGCTATTTACATAGATTCAAATAATACCTGATACCAATGAATATTCAGTGAAAATTAACTTTTGTTGGTGTTAGTCATCTAAAAGCTGGCCCATCCAAATATTCTCTCTGATATGCAGATGCTAACACATGAAAAAAAGTGGGTGGGAAAGGAAGAGTAGAAGTTCATAGGATTAGTCAAAAGGGAATGAAGGGAAGGGAATAGGAATTGAAATAGAAAATTCAGTATAATGAGTCAGACATAACTTTCCTAGTACATATATGAATACACCATCAGTTAAACTCCACATCAGGTACAACCACAAGAATGGGATTCTAATTAGAATCATTTATACTCATGTATGTGTAATATGTCAAAATACATTCTGCTGTTATGCGTATCTAGAAAAAACAAATTTAAAATTTGAAAAAAAAAAAAGCTGGCCCATAATAGAAACTGTTACCACCCATAATCCCAAGTATTCTGTCAACAATTTGTCTGCTAAAAATCACTGATGCTGGCAAAACTGACCTTCATATTCTTGTTAATATGCAGATCTCAAGAAAGTGTGTAAGGATATTACTGAAAAGAATACTGATTTTTAATGTCAGATATTACTTCATCAGGTCTATTCTCCCTGACACTGTTTACTATCACTTTTTGCTGCAAACAGAGCATGTGATGTGAGCAGTCCCCATACATTCCAATGACTTTTCTAGGATAGGGAATTGGAAGAATAAGCAATTTGGTATTCCAACACTTGGAATAAAGATGCAGCTCAGCCATTTGATAACTCTGCATTCATGGGAAATCTATGAACCTTCAGTTTGCTGATGAGTTTGACCCTCTTCTAAAGAATGCTAAAGATGTCCTTTTATTATTTCTCTGGGGTTCACACTGTGTATTCAGAAGGAAACTAATCCTGCAACTCTAGTCACAAGTGACTGAATGGGAGTGCAAACCAAGGGATCTAAGCAGCCACATGTGGGCTGGCTACAAAGGAAGCCAGTCACCTTCAAGGTCTGTGGCCTAATAGGGTCACTCAGATGGGTGGTGGCAATGAGATGCAATCAGCTCATCACTTGAAAGGAGTAGAATTCCTCACAAATATATAATGACAGTAGATCCCTTGAGCTCTGGCTATATTGAAAAGAATGCTAAGAAAATCCATTTGTCAATGTCTATCCAGCTCATGACTTCTGGCTTCCTACATTCACACACTCTTGGACCTGATGGTCATGTCCATCCTATGTGGCTTTGTCCCTGTGGTTATAGCTGACTAGAAAAGAAAAGGATAACTGACTTCAGTTTTCTCCCTTGAATTTCAAATTGGGGTTTAGAACCCTGGTCAAGTTGGTTACCTGAATTTCAGACAGATAAACTTTGGATTTGGGGGAAGGATGGGTGCAGGCTGTGCAGAAAAGCAGATATGCCAGGAGCAAAGAACGAAGAAGGTATGCAAAGATGAGTGGCCACACAGGAGAGGTTGCGTGGGCTACTGAGGCTTTCGTTCTCATTTCTGGTTCTATTCCTTGGACCCTTAACATTAAATCTTAAAACACTTCCTTATTTTTATTCATATTTTATCAAGGGGATTTTCATTACTTAAAATGAAGAGAGCCATGAATAAACTTTCTGTGAACATCAGCTTTCTGTGATGGCCACGGCTGTGCATCTCGTTCTCAGAAGTACTGAGACCCAGAGGACTCTTCTGTGGCTCCAAGTGGGCCACAATGTACAGCCAGGCAATGCCTTGCAAAAAATCCTATTGAGGAAAGTAATCCATATTATTTTACTCTACCCTGGAATCTTTCTAAATCCTAAAATATCAAATGATTCCAGTGTATTCTAACATCTGCAGAATGGGAATAACAAAGTTCCTCCCCTACTTAGGGGCAATTGTAAAGATCAAAGCAATGGATTTAGAATCTGCTTTTGAATCCTTATGCCTACTAGGCAGTCATAGTAAATAAATTGTGCTCCTTTGTAGAGCTGAACTGTGAATAATGATTAACAGGAGTTGATTACTATGCATGATAAGCAAAATTTTTAGCCCCCATGACCTTTGTCTCTAATGTTAACATGCACAAATGAATTTGCAGGTGGAATTAAAGATATTAATCAGTTGACCTTAAAATAGGGAGATAATTCTGGATTATCCAGGTGGGCCCCATCTAATTAAAGCAGAAAAGAAGGTGGTATGGGGGAGTCAGAGATTCCAGAGGTGAGGTGTAGTATTGCTGAGTTCAGCATGGGGAGGGGAAGGGGAGAAAAAATGTGTGCTGCTTTCTGGCCTAGAGTGTGGCCCTGGGCTCACAGTCAGCAAGGAGTCAGGGACCTCAGACCTATATCCACAAGGAATGTGATTCTGCCAACAACCTGGATGAGCAGCTCAAAAGCAGATTATCTCCCCAAGCCTTCAGATAAGAGCTTAGTGGAGCCAACACCTTTATTTTGGCTTTGTGAGACACAGTAGAAACCCAGATAAGCCCCATTGTGCCTGGACCTTCTGACCCATACAAACTGAGTGATAATAAGTGTGTGGTGTTTAAAGTCTCTTACTTTCTGGTAATTAGTTACAGTATGGATAGAAAACTAATACAAGTGGATCCTAAGCATGGTGTTAAGTTCTTTATAGTCACTCTACCAAAATCATCAAGAGATCTTGGGAAGTAGGGGTGTGTGTATCTTTGCTACAGTGGAGGAAATCATGGCTCAGAGAGGTTATGCAGCTGGTTCAAAACAAGAGAGTTTGGTAATTGGCAGAGCCAGGACTTGAATCTAGGTTTTTCTATGATGGGTTCAAACCAATATTTTTTATCAACTAAGTTGTCAAACGATGACAACTAGAAATGAGGGCTACTTCATCATCCCAGTAGGTACATTGAGCCCCATGGACTATTATGCTAGGTATATAATTCATCTTATCCTCTTTCTGCTTGCTTTTTTCTGAGAGAGAAAAAGAGCCAGACAGCAGCTCTGCACCTGCAGAAAGTGGCTGTACTGCCCCACGGGCCAATTTAGCCTCCGTCAGCCCGTGGCGAGAGCTCATCTGGGGCCTGGCGCCTGCCCTGCTTGGCAACCTGAGCATCTCGTCATAGTCCAGGCTCTGAAGCATGAAATGGGGTTTTGCGCTGAAGCCTGAGAGACATGGTGCATGGAGTTTGCTTTGGCTATTTTCCCCCCTACTGTTTGTTTTTAGAGATGAAGTAAGGGCAGGCATGAAAAAGGTCTCCCAGGTCTTCTCTATGAGATGGCAGCCACTGGTGCAGACAGGAATACAAATAAGGGCAGGTAGGGCAGCTCTCTGAGCCCCAACATATAGTCCACACTTAATATGCAGCAGCAGCCATTCTTGTGATTATTACCACCATTATTATTACATTATTATTTCAGGGTCATGGAGAAAGCTTCCTACCTCCAAAATGAATTCTTCAATCACAATTAAGGGACCTTTCCATTCTTTTAATTTAAGTTTAACATCCTGTAAAATGTGGTGTGTGTGTGTGTGTGTGTGTGTGTGTGTGTGTGTGTGTGAGAGAGAGAGAGAGAGAGAGAGAGAGAGAGAGAGAGAGAGAATGCTATCTTTATCATTGTTCCCCTGACACCTCTGTAATACACATTGTTATAAGAAAATAGCTAGTAAATAAAGGGTGTTGGGGTTTTCCTTCAGTCTAAATCTAATATCCCTGGTGAGAAGAATTTGTCATTCACATTCTAGTACAGCATTTCCCATGTGTAAAATGTATTCCATGGAAGGGAGTTAAACTGATTCACAGATGAGCATATCATTTTAATATTTATGTATTTTAATATGAATTATAAGAAAACATAGCACATTAATTGCATGATTCCCAATGAGGCTAAAATCAATAGAAAGTAAAAGTAGTGTGTCAATGGAAGGCAAAATTATAATTACATAATAATATATAGAATGCACAAAGATAGTGAGATGGCGTGAAGGCAGTTTATGGGAAACCTGTGACTCTCTGTTTCATTGTGACATTTTTTCAGTTTATCAGATTACTTACAAAAAGGACATTAGAAGATGAATAAAGAGAAAAGATCTTGATCTCCTGAGGAATACAATGAGGTGAATGTGAGGTGAATGTGAAGGCAGCTAAGGGCAAGGGTAGATAAAATTCCCTGACAAAGAAGATTGAAATCTCTCATGTCAAATGTGACCCCCCTCAATTTTTTTTTCCTAGTTCTACCAAAACAGAAGGAAAAATAAATGTGCTACCTTGTGGCCTAGGGGAGTGATGTTGTCTTGCAAAATTGCTTTACCTGCAAGCAGGCTGTCCACTGAGGAACTCATTTATTTTGTGGTGGCAGGAGTTACTTGAGCCCCACATGGAAGAACAGAAGGTTGGTATCAGAGGGGACCTAGGGAACCTCATTGTTCTACAGGTAAATAAACTTGGAAGGGAGAAGTTAAATGATTTCTCCAAGGTCTCACAGCTAACTAATGGTAAGACTTGAACACCATCTGGGTCTGTGACTCCTGCAGATGTAGTGTAGGAATGTAGCCTCAGTAGAGGATGAGCTGAGACTTCAGGTCCTGCATTAACACACGATAGAGAACAAACACAGGGAAAGGTATAAATTGTAGAATTCCATTCTGTCAGTCTCAGGCTTTTGCTTCTATATTGCTTCTTATATTTCATCACCCTAGTCTTTTAATTATTATTACTATTATTATTATTATTATTGATTTTTTTGGTTCTGGAGATTGAACCCACAGCTTCACATATATGAAGCATGTGCTCCACCAATAAGCCATACCCCAGCTACTTCATCACCCTAATCTTAAAAACCATGATAACATGTTGCATATTTTAAAAATTTCCAGTAGCTGGAAAGCTTCCTGCAGAGAATGTTCTCAGGGTGGGCAGCTGTTCTTGCTGCAATTCTCTTAGTTACAATTCTGCATATTTGGCCTAGTAAAACTTTGTTTAAAGAGTTTCTGATATGACTTTTGGCATACGTTTTAAAAATGACACAAGCTAGGGAATCTGAATTAGTATATGACTAAGAGTCTTGTTAGAAATAATAGTCTTTTCTGCACTTTCTCCCACAGTTGCCTGTCCCATATACAAGATCTGGGAATTCTGTAACTTAAAAGAACTGTTAGAAAGGAGAGTCTGCTACAAATCCTTAGGTATCTCTTTGGAGAATGGGCATTATACATAATCTTTTTTATGGTACTACAAATTGCATTTATATGGCAATACAGATTGAGGGTGAACTGGCTAATGACCTCTAACAGCTCTCTTGCTTACTGGCATGATCTCCATTATATATCAGAAACAAATATCTTTTTTAAAAAATAGAAATACACTTAAAAGCTATAGGGGATCCCATTGTTCTACCAACCATCCATCACTGTCCTGAAAATAAAAATGATACCGTTCCATTTCCTCATGGAAGCCATCATTTGAGACACAAAGATGGAGAACATTCTATTGAAGATGAGTCTCTGGTTTTGGCTACCCTATCCTTCTCACCCTTTGGTTTGCTAATTGGACTTCTAATTCTACTCTGTATGGTATACTGTCTATGCTGGGGTATTTTGCTACCTGAATCCAAAAATTTCTGCCTCAATCTACTTTGACAAAGATGGGCATGCCAACCTAATGTATACCCTTCTCTTCACCCAAATTCTCTATATACTTATTTTAGATTATTATTTCATGTAGATCAATCCTCATTCTCAATTTTTTTGTGTGTGATATGGAATAATGAAAATTATCCTTGTTTTAAAATCAAAACTAAATTACCACAACATTTGACCCCCATTTCAACCTCTCAGGCTTTCTGTGCCTCTCTCATAACATGAATATATATTAATTACTTCCCCATGTACCCACCAGGAAAGGTTTCTTGATATTCCATATTCCTAGTCACCAAGCCTACACCCCCAAATCTGCTGATTCTATGTGTGTCACCAAGTGGAATTAGTTTTTAATTTATGTCTAAGAAATATTTGATCAAAATATTTCTTTTCTCCTGTTAGATCATATATGGTGATAGATGCTAGGCAAGAGCCACAACTTAACTACTAATGAATAATTAATACTTAATGGCCCCAAACCTTCTTTCTCTCCTCCTACCAACTGTCAGTGAGTTTTCCTCTTGTTCTCTGTTTAATCATACATTTCTCCCATATAAAGAACAATGGATTGGAAAAATCTGTCTAAATGATGAGTTAAAGGTTAGGCCATAGTCCTACATGTTCAACACTAATCAGAAGGCTCTGGAAACTGTTCTTTCATTTACTCATTCACTGTAGTATAGAGGTTAAAGTACTAGAGTTAGTCTCCATTTATAGATAACTTCTAAATAGGTGAATTTGAGAAATTTATTTAGCCCCTCAGTGCATTAGTGTTCTGAAATATAATTAAAATTATTATACATTTCATTGAAAGGATTCAATTGCAAATTATATACTATGCCTGCTACAGAGTAAGCCTCCAATATATTTGCTATTCTTTCATTTATCATTTATTTAGCAACAATTTATTAATTTCCTGTTTGTGATAGTCATTGTATACTGAGGCAACACAAAATAAATAAAGCCCCGTGTTTTCTTTAGGGGTTCATCATTTGGATAGGGTAATACTGCAGACTCTGTAGGTAGTTAATTATAGCTCATTGGCAAATGCTCTAGTTTAGAGGTATGTCCATAATGTGTTACAAAGTATTCTGAGAATTTAGGGATGAGGTGCCTAATTTTGCTGCATCTTTACAAAGAAGACAACACCAGGGCCAAATCTGGAAGGGCAAAGAGACATTGGAGAGACCAGGTGGACATGCATGTGTAAAGTCTTGGCAGTGAGAGGAAAAGTTCTGTGTTATTAAAGCAATTGGACCTAGAAGACTAGCAAGGGAAGAGTGTAAAAAAAGAAGATGGAAATTAGACGTACCAAATGGTGAAATAAGGTACCATACCCTTTGGAGGACTCTCGACCCAGAATGAGGAGCCTGTGAAAAGTTGCAAGAAGAAGGGTGAGAGTTTATCTTATTTTGCTTCTGAGGAGTGGAATGGGTCAAATTCAGAATAGAGTCAACAAACCCATTTAAAAGGGTTTTATAATAGACTGGGGAAGAAAAGATTAAGCAACCTGATATGAATATTCTAATAATTGTAATAGAGTAGAAGCAGTAGATTCAAGAGAAAATTATGACATACAATGGGGTTTATTGCTGAAAGCTGGGAGGTAGGTGTAAAGAGAGTTAAGAACAACCCCAGTATCCTAATTTAGGTAGTTCAGGAGGTAGTGGTATCATTAACTGAAGGGAAAAACAGGACACAGACTGGGAAGAGGAGAAGATGGAGGAGGCTCATGTACTACATTCTTTGTTTTTCCTTCATGTCTCCCCTGAAATAGATTAATGGTGTGTCTGGTAATAATGTGCTAAAAACAGAAGGACCCAGATATGAAGGATAGCAAATCTAAGACCTGAGCGGCAAATACTGCAATCCCAGAAAGTTAGGGGCTAAGTCAACCCTCCATGGGAAAATAAAACCTTTCTTTACTGAAAGATAGAAAAATATCCATCCATTTTTAAACTGTTAGTATAATAAATGTTCATTGTAAAAAGATGGGTTAAGCATTGAAGAAATGAAGGTCGTTCTGTAATCCCACCATCTACACATAATCAGTCTGTCCAATTTGGTTTATATCCTTCCATGCTGCTTGAAATGCATTCTCAGTCCTTGTGTGTCTGCTGCTGTTTATTACTGTTTACATGATAAGTATGTCTTCTGTATCCCAGCATATATGTCAATGTTTGTACATCTTTATCATTCTTTTTAATGTATGACTGAAATCCTATTGTGTAAATATCCTCAGGTAAACTTCCTGCATGTAGAGTTTGGCTCAGGCATCTACAAATGGTGAATCAATTCTTCCTGTTTGATTTATGTCTGATGATTGATAAGATAAGGTTAGTTAGCCCTTGTGATTACATTGCTAATTGAGTGGATATATGTATAAGTTTCCTATTGCTGCTGTAACAAATTAACTATAAACTTATTGGCCTAAAACAGAACAAATTTATGCTTTTACAGCTCTGGAGGTCAAAAGCACAAAATGAGTCTAAGGAACTAAAATTAAAGTTGGCTCCTCTAGATGCTTCAGGAGACAATCCTTTTCTTGCTTCTTCCAGCTTCTAGAGGTATCCAGAGGTCTTTGTTTCCTAGTTGCAACACTGCAATTTCTGTTTTGGTCAGCACTTCGTTTTCTTCCTTCTTGACACCCCTGCTTACTCATCCAGACTTTTATAATTACATTTAGGAATTATATGAACAATCCAAGGTCATCTCCCCATGTCAAGATCCTGACTTCATCATATCTGCAAAGGCCTTTGTGCCATGAAAGACAACAGATTCACTGGTTTTGGGTGTTAAAATATGAACTCTTGTGTGTGTGTGTGTGGGGGGGGTGATTACTCAGCTTACCACATGAAAAAATATTTCAAAAATGAAACAACATTGAAAGAATAGACATGAATTAGGATCAGTACCATCCTGTTGATTTGAAATAGATGACAATGAATGATGTCTGATGCATTCTTCTGTGTACTATGGGATATAGGAGAGATGATGAACAGATCTCATCACTGTTAGAGGAAGGTAAGAGTGAGGCTCATATTTGCAGTGGTACAAAGATTCATAAAATCACACAGCTTCACCTGCTAAATGCCACAATGCAGTTTAAATGAGAGAGAGAAGGGAAAATTACTCAGATTTCTTGAGAAACCTTTTTCTTTCTAGAATAAGATCTCAGACCAGAACCCTTTTTGCTTCTTTCCCATGGAAGTGGTGTTTGTGGTGAAAAGGAGAACAGAGCTGTACCAGATGTTAACTCCTCTGGCTTTCATTTCTTACAGTGTCCTGTGGCCTTTTGTATATCCTAAAAAATTTTTTAAAATGACTTTTTGTATTTTGTAAGGAAGTTTTGTTTGGCAAATATGAATCCTACGCCTATAACCCTAATGACTCCAATGTTTCTGCTGTGTTGTAATTCCATTGGGGTTTAGATGCACAGGTTAAAAATATTCTTCTTTCTTACCTTCTACTCAACCAAAATCATATGACGCCTCCTTCTCACTGCCTTTCATGTCTCTCCCCAGCAGTGATACACCATGGTAAACACCTCCAGATCTGTGGTGAGGGAAACTCTATTCCTGACAAGAGGATTGCCCACATCCAGGCAGGCCAGCCAGGATCTGTACTGAGAGACTTTCATTCAGAATCTTTTTATTCAGTTGCTGAAGGTCCCATAAATCCTCTCAGCTTCTGGTCTTCTCTGCCCAGATCTTTGAGACAGGAGACCCATAGAGAAGCACTGCCAAAGCCCTTGGCTAGCAAACAGTTGGAGTAGTACATCATCTCTGCAAGTCTTTTACTTTCTTAATATCTCCACACACGTGCAAGTTGTCCCTCACCTAGTGTATTTCCCACTTTTTTTAATTATAATGGAATTTCAGCTAAATAATTGGAGGCTGCCATCATATACTTTCTACAAATAAGTAAAATGTGACTTCCTCTCACCCATGCAAGGTGATTTTTTTTTTAAAGTGATTTTTTTAAAGTCATTTACTTAAAAGGAAAATTCTTGACCTGGACCTCCTGTCTTTTTCCCAAAATCTAGGATATAGGATGTCAATGCCATTTTGACTTGGCGAATGAGGACAATATCCCAGGGGATGGTGGAAATAGCAGATGCATGGAAGCTGAGTACCAGAAAGACCTATGGAGTAAAATTGCTCTCCTGTCATGTGAGAGAAAAAGAATTCTTTGTTATTTCATCAATTGTATTTATGGGTCATTTTTGGAGCACAGGCTTTTGCCTCAGTGTTAACATCTGAAAATGCAAAGGTGAAACTCCAAGATGGGGATTCTAGGACCAGTGTTCAAGGATGACCACATCAAGTCTTTTTTATTAGCCAAGCCATCCTCATTCTGATTCACTTCTACTTTTATTCTCTTGTTTTACATCCTTTTGCCTTCTCATGGGATGTCTAGGTCCAGGTACTTTTCATTTATAATTCACCTTCCTGCTGGTTGGTTGATCACTAACTCATCATAGATACATGGTTATATTTTTTACTGTATATATAAGAGGTATAGTCTTTATCAAAAAGACAGAACATACTTGAAAAAGAGTATTGTGGAAGAAAGAAGCTCAGAACATGGAAATAAGAAATACCTTACTGGGACAAATGTATAACCAAGGACTATAACCAAGTAACCTACACCTTCACCTCATACCCTACTTGCCTACAGTTATCACCCAGTTAATGTTTTCAAGTGGACTAACACAATGATTAGGCTGGGGCTATCATAACTCAATCATTTCACTTCCATACTTTGTTGAGTTGCCTCACACATGAACTTTTGGGGAATACCTCATATTTAAACCATAACACTTAGTAAATATATTTCATCATACAATTAAAGAAAGTACATCTTTGGAGCCATCGTCAATCTAAAAGATCAACCTTGGCTTAACACTTTCTTTTCCAAACTCATCCAAGTTGCTGCACACATTTAAAATTCTGCTGGTTGGAGACTGAGAAGGAGAAGTCCTCCTTAAAGTTAGGCCTCTGGGAAGCTTATCTAAATATCAATCAATGCTTTCAAAGTGCCAAGAACCGCATCCGCATCCTGCTGACAGGTCTTCTGCAGGCAGCTGTTCTGAAAGTGTTATCACAAGTTAACAAAGTTACCAGACCTAGTAATGAATAGAGAGAGAGGAAAGTGAGCAATAATAACAATTCCCTCCATCCCTCCAAACCTGGCAAGCCTCTTTTTCCACCATGCTAGTGTGCTGTGTGGTAGACTGGTTGTTTTTCCTGTCTTTTCATCTTATAAATGAGATTTTTTTCTTTTATTTTCTTCTATACAACTAGGGGAAAGTGTGTGCATGTGTGTCCTCTTCTACATAGTACTTACATGTAACTTTCACTTTGTTGGAAGATTACATTAATTTGGAATAAAAAAACTTGTTTGAGGCTGGGGCTGGGGCTGATCAGTGGTTAAAGTATGTGATTAGCTCTGTGGTCAATCCCTAGCATCAAAAAATGAATCTATGCAATTTTCTATGGGTGGCTTGGGGCTTAAAGATGCTTCCATGAATGTAAAAGTCCATGGCTCCCTCCTTTGCCCCTTTCTTCTTCCCCAGGTGAAGGGACATTGCTATATAAAAGGCTGGGGTGGATAGTTATGCTTAGAGAGGTAATATGTAGTGGAAAGTAATAAAAGAACTTAGAACTAATGAATATTCAGACATAGGGGCTAAACAATATATACTGTCAAGTAGAAAATAGAGCAAATTTGGTTCCTTGTTTCGTCAGGTCATTGACAAGTGATAGAGGATTTATACAATCAACCTTATTTTTTATCTCATCAAGATCCTAGATTTCAGTCACTGTATGTTCTTAGTCTACTGAAGTCTTATATCTAGCTAGTTATGGACTGGTTTCCATTTCTATAATAAAGTTAAGAAGTAATTACTTAGTTTCAGATGTACAAAGTGAAGTTAATATGCTGTTTACTTTTAGGAATCCAGCTTTACTGACTGTCATTTCTATGCCTTTGTTACCTTATTTTATAATTTAAACAACGTGTTCTAAGCACATTAAAATTATTTCACACAGGTCAGCAGTGGCACATTGACTTCATTAGGCTTATCTCTGGTCAAAGAAATATAATGGGCTTGGATTTTTAAATTATTCAAGTAAATAGCTAATGTACCAGGCATCAACTGAGCTGGACCAATGTATTATTTGGTTTTTCTCTCCGCTTCACTACACGTTGACAGATGATTGCTTTGTCTTAAATGACTTTGTGCTTTGCATTGATCTTATACTAACGTGTCATAGGAGAAAATACAAACATCCATGAAATGGGATTTTTCTCTATTAATTCTAAGATTTCTTCCTACAGGCCTTGGTTTTAGAGCACTTGTTCATTCATCATCTATGGAAAGATACATACTAGAATATTGACCTTTGACTATTTCCAGGTGAATTTTCTACCTTTAGTATATTAGTGCTCAAAACTAGATTGTGTTTATCATGAAATGATTCCATGAAAGACACATGCCTTTCATCACTACCTATCTCTTCCTTCTTTTCTACTGTTATGATTTAGATGTGGTGTCCCGAAAAGCTCATGTATAAGACAATGTAAGAAAATTCAGAGTAGAAATGATTGGGTTATAGCCTTAACCCAATCAGTTAACTAATGCCTGATGGGATTAAATAAGTGGTTACTGGAGGCAGGTATGGTGTGGCTGGAAGAAGTGGTTCATTGGGGGCATGGCTGTGGGTATATATTTGTATCTGGAGAGTGGATTCTCTCTCTCTGCTTTCTGATCATCATTTGAGCTGTTTCCATCTGCCACACTCTTCCACCATGATGTTCTGCCTCACCTCAAACCCTAAGGAATGGAGTCTGCTATCAATGGATTAAAACTCTGAAACCTCTGAAACTGTGAGCCCCCAAATAAACTTTTCTTCCCTAAAATTGTTCTGCTCAGATCCTTTAGTCACAGCTGCAAAAAAGCTGAGTAAAACACCTACCTATTTTGTTTTTCATTCCTAAGGCTACCTGGGGGCTAAATTGTTTCCACTTCCATGTCAAAACAGACATGAAAGAGGAACTCTTATTATTTATTCTATGTTTCCATATTGGGTTGGACTTTGGATGATAATTGGAGAATTAATAAGAGACATTTCTTGCTCCTGAAGAGGAAGGACTTAACTGAAGTAGGTTTGGAATCGCAATACAATGAAGCTAGGTGTTCTATAAATAAGCTTTGTGACCTTGGGACTCTGAAACAACAGAGTGAATTTCTGAGGAAGGCTTTGGAAGATACTTTTGGAAGGTGTCCTGATAGACATCATCATAGTAGTTCAGATTAAAGGAATTCATTAGAAGGATTCAGAGCATGCTTCAGTCCTAGCTGTACTTATTATTTTAGTTTTGAAGACATCACTGTCAACTGTCAACATTTTTAGATTTATATGTAAGGTTCAGTTCAAAAATACCAATCTGGGACTATTAACTGAGGCTACACAAAGATAACCTCTACAAATGCATCCAATAAGATGACTCATGCCCTTTCCCCTTTGGTTCGTGTCTGATATTGAGAATTTTATCTAGGATTAATCAGTAGTTGTACTTTCATATCCTTACTATTGGCATAATGAATAGTCTTAGGAAATTGCATTTAAATAAACCAAACATCTAAGTATTTCCACGACTAGTATGCACTATATCATAAAATAGTCTGTGTATTTATTTTTTCTCCTTTTTGTCACATACAAACCTGTGCCCCTGCAATATGCCAATTTTAAAGCAAGCATGAAATTGTAAGCATTGTTTTGGTTTCTTCTGCCTAGAATCCCATTCACTGTGATGTGGAATTCACTTTCAAGGTTCAGCTAAGACATCAGCACCTCTAATAAGCTCCTAGATCCCATGCCCCTTTCCTCTGACATCATACTTTTGTTCCTATTATTGACCTTAGCATATTGAGTAACATATTGTGTATGCACAAAGTGTATTGAGCAACTACATATAGTAAGGTCAATATGACATATATTGGCCACTGTGTTGTCTGTGATCAATATACAATATACATATATTGAATGAATATTCAATATATTGAGACCTTTCTCTCATATTAGACTACAAGCTCCAAGGAAACTGGAAATTTACTTTATTCATATCCACATATACAGAAGCTACTACCATGTCTAATGTAGAACAGATTCCCAATAGCCAAGTGGTAAATGAAGAACTGTTTCATCTTGAGGAGAAAAAGGTTAAATTCAGGGCATCTCTGGATCCACTGTAAGGTCTTTGATGTTCACTTCTTTTACCTCAGAATTTCCTTATGCTCTTTTGTAGGAGATGCATCGAGTTATTCAAAATGTGTTTTTCTTGAATAAAGAAAATAAGACTGTGGCAATGTCATCAAACTTTCTCATATTTCTTTGCCCAACTTATATGCCCAACACACCTTACATATTATTCTATACATTTCTTTTTTATTCTGTTCAAAGCGCTCAAAATCATCAAATAGAGAGCTTAGGTTGATTTTCTTCTTATGCCCTGAGAAAATGTCTTGAGCACTTTACTTCTATACCTTCTCTTCCTTACTATACCTCTGTAGATAAGCAGAATCCTCACATTGACTTGCCACAGAAAAATGGGACCATTTCATCTTTCCTGGTGTCCCACAAGGAAGCCAAGAAAAGCAGAAGAATCTATAGTTGAAGAGAACCTGGGGACTCTTGTTAGATGATAAATGAGGATTTAGAAAATCACCACCTTAGCTGTAAACTATACTTGCTGGCCAAGTTGAAGAATTAAACTGCCATCTTTCATCCCACAGAGCTGAGATTTCTCTGCAGTCAGAGCCCCCATTTTGACCTTTATTTTCACATTTTGTTGAGTTATTCATTCTCCAGCTCAGCTTCTTTGATTTGAAATATTCAGATCTACATTTTTTTTTTCAGGAGATGGGTTCCTTGTTTTCTCCCCAGCATTTTCTCATGCCACTGAACTGCATCATGTGTTAATAAGCTTTTTACTGTGCTAAATTGCTTTGTTTCTGTAGCTGATTTGAAGGCAAAAAGGCCCTAGAGGGTGAAGGGGAAAAAAAGAAACATTCTGAAGTAATTAGAATGATTACAGCAGCTGAAAACATTTCTTTCCTAAAACTGCAATATTGTCTCAGGAGAGTTTTTTCCCTCTGTTTTACAATAGCCCATGAGGCTCAAGTATCCATGTTTGCAAAGTGAATGGTGGCTGGTCGTTTTTCATTATAGTGTTGCATAAGAGTCATATATATATATATATATATATATATAAAGATTTAGAATGCATTATC
>NW_027288004.1:0-29244 GCF_047511675.1 Marmota flaviventris
GCAAATATTTACTCACCTGATCTTGATGACCCTTGTCAGGAAAGATGAGTATACCAGTTGCACTTAGCTACCCAAATGTCGTTCTTCTAGGTTGAAAAGTTCGTTTGCAGGAACACTTTGAATTTTTAGGTTTCACTTCACTTTTCCTTATAGGGACGTATGCATTTGGACTTATAAATCAAACACGGTTTATGCTAGCTGCTTGAAACTGAAACTCACTCAACTAGTTCTCAGTGCGATCTCTATGCTTTGTTTTCTGTTGAAGTAACCCTAAGCAGAGGCCAGGGAAAGAAACTTTCATTGGAAAGCATTTGCAGTGATTGCACAGAACTTTGAGTTTCCTGGAATCTCAGCAAATATTTTTTCACCCTAACTTGTTGTTAACTCGACAGGAAAGATAAGTATACCGGTTGCATTTGGCTGCCCAAATTTAGATCTTCTAGGTTGAATAGTTGGTTTGCAGGAATACTTTGAAATTTTAGGTTTCACTTCATTTTCCCCTATAGGGATACATGCACGTGGAACTCTAAATCAAACACGGTTTTTGCTGTGTGCTTGTAACTTGACTCATTCAACTAGTTCTCAGTGCACTCTCTATGCATTGTTCCCTGTTGAAGTAGCCCTAAGCAGAGGGAAGGAAAACACACTTTCTTTGGAAAGTATTCACCGAGCTTCCAAAAAACTCAGAGATTACGGAAACCTCAGCAAATATTTTGTCACCCTATCTTGTTGATACTTGGTAGGAAAAAGGTGTATACCAGTTGCAATTGGCTGCACAAATTTTGTTCTGCTAGGTTGAAGCATTCTTTTGCAGGATGACTTTGAATATTTAGGTTTTACTACATTTTCCCCTCTAGGGATACATGCTTTTGAAAATCTAAATCAAACACGGTTTGTGCTAGCTGCTTGAAACTTGACTCACTGAATGAATTCTCATTTTGCTCTCTACGCTTTATTACCGGTTTATGTACCCCTAAGCAGAGCAAAGAAAAATAGACTTTCATTTGAACGTGTTTGTAGAGCATCCACAGAACTCAAGAGTTCACTGGACTCTCAGCAAATGTTTTTTCACCCGATCTTGTTGAAACTTGGCAGCAAAAATGAGTATATGGGTTGCACTTGGCAGCCCAAATTTCGTAATCTTATGTTGAAGAGTTCCTTTGCAGGAACACTTTGAATTTTTAGGTTTAACTTCTTTTTTCCTATGTGAATACATGCATTTGGAATGCTAAATCAAACACAGTTTGTGATACCTGTTTGAAACTTGGCTCACTCAATTAGTTCTCAGTGCACTCTCTATGCATTGTCCCCCGCTGAAGTATCCCCAAGCAGAGGCAAGGAAAATACGGTTTCTTATGTAAGTGTTTGCAGAGCTTCCACAAAACTCCCAAGTTTACTGGAATTTCAGCGAAGATTTTTTCACTTGATCTTGTTGATCCTAGGTAAGAAAGATGAGTATACCAGTTGCATTTGCCTGCCAAAATTTCGTTCTTCTAAGTTGAAGCATGTGCTTTCAGGAAGACATTGCATTTGGGGGGGTTTCTCTTCATTTTCACCTATAGGAATACATGCATTTGGAACTCTAAATCAAACACTGTTTGTGCTAGCTGCTTGAAGCTTGACTCACTCAATTAGTTCCTGGTGTACTCTCTGTGCTTTGTTCCCTGTTGAAGTGGTCCTAAGTGGAGGCGAGGAACATACGCTTTCCTTAGAAAGCATTTACAGAGCTTCAACAGAGCTCCAAGTTAACTGGAATCTCTGCAAATATTTACTCACCTGATCTTGATGACCCTTGTCAGGAAAGATGAGTATACCAGTTGCACTTAGCTACCCAAATGTCGTTCTTCTAGGTTGAAAAGTTCGTTTGCAGGAACACTTTGAATTTTTAGGTTTCACTTCACTTTTCCTTATAGGGACGTATGCATTTGGACTTATAAATCAAACACGGTTTATGCTAGCTGCTTGAAACTGAAACTCACTCAACTAGTTCTCAGTGCGATCTCTATGCTTTGTTTTCTGTTGAAGTAACCCTAAGCAGAGGCCAGGGAAAGAAACTTTCATTGGAAAGCATTTGCAGTGATTGCACAGAACTTTGAGTTTCCTGGAATCTCAGCAAATATTTTTTTCACCCTAACTTGTTGTTAACTCGACAGGAAAGATAAGTATACCGGTTGCATTTGGCTGCCCAAATTTAGATCTTCTAGGTTGAATAGTTGGTTTGCAGGAATACTTTGAAATTTTAGGTTTCACTTCATTTTCCCCTATAGGGATACATGCACGTGGAACTCTAAATCAAACACGGTTTTTGCTGTGTGCTTGTAACTTGACTCATTCAACTAGTTCTCAGTGCACTCTCTATGCATTGTTCCCTGTTGAAGTAGCCCTAAGCAGAGGCAAGGAAAACACACTTTCTTTGGAAAGTATTCACCGAGCTTCCAAAAAACTCAGAGATTACGGAAAACTCAGCAAATATTTTGTCACCCTATCTTGTTGATACTTGGTAGGAAAAAGGTGTATACCAGTTGCGCTTGGCTGCACAAATTTTGTTCTGCTAGGTTGAAGCATTCCTTTTCAGGATGACTTTGAATATTTAGGTTTTACTACATTTTCCCCTCTAGGGATACATGCTTTTGAAAATCTAAATCAAACACGGTTTGTGCTAGCTGCTTGAAACTTGACTCACTGAATGAATTCTCATTGTGCTCTCTACGCTTTGTTACCGGTTTATGTACCCCTAAGCAGAGCAAAGAAAAATAGACTTTCATTTGAACGTGTTTGTAGAGCATCCACAGAACTCAAGAGTTCACTGGACTATCAGCAAATGTTTTTTCACCCGATCTTGTTGAAACTTGGCAGCAAAAATGAGTATATGGGTTGCACTTGGCAGCCCAAATTTCGTAATCTTATGTTGAAGAGTTCCTTTGCAGGAACACTTTGAATTTTTAGGTTTAACTTCTTTTTTCCCTATGTGAATACATGCATTTGGAATGCTAAATCAAACACAGTTTGTGATACCTGTTTGAAACTTGGCTCACTCAATTAGTTCTCAGTGCACTCTCTATGCATTGTCCCCCGCTGAAGTATCCCCAAGCAGAGGCAAGGAAAATACGCTTTCTTATGTAAGTGTTTGCAGAGCTTCCACAAAACTCCCAAGTTTACTGGAATTTCAGCGAAGATTTTTTCACTTAATCTTGTTGATCCTAGGTAAGAAAGATGAGTATACCAGTTGCATTTGCCTGCCAAAATTTCGTTCTTCTAAGTTGAAGCATGTGCTTTCAGGAAGACATTGCATTTGGGGGGGTTTCTCTTCATTTTCACCTATAGGAATACATGCATTTGGAACTCTAAATCAAACACTGTTTGTGCTAGCTGCTTGAAGCTTGACTCACTCAATTAGTTCCTGGTGTACTCTCTGTGCTTTGTTCCCTGTTGAAGTGGTCCTAAGTGGAGGCGAGGAACATACGCTTTCCTTAGAAAGCATTTACAGAGCTCCAAGTTAACTGGAATCTCTGCAAATATTTACTCACCTGATCTTGATGACCCTTGTCAGGAAAGATGAGTATACCAGTTGCACTTAGCTACCCAAATGTCGTTCTTCTAGGTTGAAAAGTTCGTTTGCAGGAACACTTTGAATTTTTAGGTTTCACTTCACTTTTCCTTATAGGGACGTATGCATTTGGACTTATAAATCAAACACGGTTTATGCTAGCTGCTTGAAACTGAAACTCACTCAACTAGTTCTCAGTGCGATCTCTATGCTTTGTTTTCTGTTGAAGTAACCCTAAGCAGAGGCCAGGGAAAGAAACTTTCATTGGAAAGCATTTGCAGTGAATGCACAGAACTTTGAGTTTCCTGGAATCTCAGCAAATATTTTTTCACCCTAACTTGTTGTTAACTCGACAGGAAAGATAAGTATACCGGTTGCATTTGGCTGCCCAAATTTAGATGTTCTAGGTTGAATAGTTGGTTTGCAGGAATACTTTGAAATTTTAGGTTTCACTTCATTTTCCCCTATAGGGATACATGCACATGGAACTCTAAATCAAACACGGTTTTTGCTGTGTGCTTGTAACTTGACTCATTCAACTAGTTCTCAGTGCACTCTCTATGCATTGTTCCCTGTTGAAGTAGCCCTAAGCAGAGGCAAGGAAAACACACTTTCTTTGGAAAGTATTCACCGAGCTTCCAAAAAACTCAGAGATTACGGAAACCTCAGCAAATATTTTGTCACCCTATCTTGTTGATACTTGGTAGGAAAAAGGTGTATACCAGTTGCGCTTGGCTGCACAAATTTTGTTCTGCTAGGTTGAAGCATTCCTTTGCAGGATGACTTTGAATATTTAGGTTTTACTACATTTTCCCCTCTAGGGATACATGCTTTTGAAAATCTAAATCAAACACGGTTTGTGCTAGCTGCTTGAAACTTGACTCACTGAATGAATTCTCATTGTGCTCTCTACGCTTTGTTACCGGTTTATGTACCCCTAAGCAGAGCAAAGAAAAATAGACTTTCATTTGAACGTGTTTGTAGAGCATCCACAGAACTCAAGAGTTCACTGGACTCTCAGCAAATGTTTTTTCACCCGATCTTGTTGAAACTTGGCAGCAAAAATGAGTATATGGGTTGCACTTGGCAGCCCAAATTTCGTAATCTTATGTTGAAGAGTTCCTTTGCAGGAACACTTTGAATTTTTAGGTTTAACTTCTTTTTTCCTATGTGAATACATGCATTTGGAATGCTAAATCAAACACAGTTTGTGATACCTGTTTGAAACTTGGCTCACTCAATTAGTTCTCAGTGCACTCTCTATGCATTGTCCCCCGCTGAAGTATCCCCAAGCAGAGGCAAGGAAAATACGCTTTCTTATGTAAGTGTTTGCAGAGCTTCCACAAAACTCCCAAGTTTACTGGAATTTCAGCGAATATTTTTTCACTTGATCTTGTTGATCCTAGGTAAGAAAGATGAGTATACCAGTTGCATTTGCCTGCCAAAATTTCGTTCTTCTATGTTGAAGCATGTGCTTTCAGGAAGACATTGCATTTGGGGGGTTTCTCTTCATTTTCACCTATAGGAATACATGCATTTGGAAGTCTAAATCAAACACTGTTTGTGCTAGCTGCTTGAAGCTTGACTCACTCAATTAGTTCCTGGTGTACTCTCTGTGCTTTGTTCCCTGTTGAAGTGGTCCTAAGTGGAGGCGAGGAACATACGCTTTCCTTAGAAAGCATTTACAGAGCTCCAAGTGAACTGGAATCTCTGCAAATATTTACTCACCTGATCTTGATGACCCTTGTCAGGAAAGATGAGTATACCAGTTGCACTTAGCTACCCAAATGTCGTTCTTCTACGTTGAAAAGTTCGTTTGCAGGAACACTTTGAATTTTTAGGTTTCACTTCACTTTTCCTTATAGGGACGTATGCATTTGGACTTATAAATCAAACACGGTTTATGCTAGCTGCTTGAAACTGAAACTCACTCAACTAGTTCTCAGTGCGATCTCTATGCTTTGTTTTCTGTTGAAGTAACCCTAAGCAGAGGCCAGGGAAAGAAACTTTCATTGGAAAGCATTTGCAGTGAATGCACAGAACTTTGAGTTTCCTGGAATCTCAGCAAATATTTTTTCACCCTAACTTGTTGTTAACTCGACAGGAAAGATAAGTATACCGGTTGCATTTGGCTGCCCAAATTTAGATGTTCTAGGTTGAATAGTTGGTTTGCAGGAATACTTTGAAATTTTAGGTTTCACTTCATTTTCCCCTATAGGGATACATGCACATGGAACTCTAAATCAACCACGGTTTTTGCTGTGTGCTTGTAACTTGACTCATTCAACTAGTTCTCAGTGCACTCTCTATGCATTGTTCCCTGTTGAAGTAGCCCTAAGCAGAGGCAAGGAAAACACACTTTCTTTGGAAAGTATTCACCGAGCTTCCAAAAAACTCAGAGATTACGGAAAACTCAGCAAATATTTTGTCACCCTATCTTGTTGATACTTGGTAGGAAAAAGGTGTATACCAGTTGCGCTTGGCTGCACAAATTTTGTTCTGCTAGGTTGCAGCATTGCTTTGCAGGATGACTTTGAATATTTAGGTTTTACTACATTTTCCCCTCTAGGGATACATGCTTTTGAAAATCTAAATCAAACACGGTTTGTGCTAGCTGCTTGAAACTTGACTCACTGAATGAATTCTCATTGTGCTCTCTACGCTTTGTTACCTGTTTATGTACCCCTAAGCAGAGCAAAGAAAAATAGACTTTCATTTGAACGTGTTTGTAGAGCATCCACAGAACTCAAGAGTTTACTGGACTCTCAGCAAATGTTTTTTCACCCGATCTTGTTGAAACTTGGCAGCAAAAATGAGTATATGGGTTGCACTTGGCAGCCCAAATTTCGTAATCTTATGTTGAAGAGTTCCTTTGCAGGAACACTTTGAATTTTAGGTTTAACTTCTTTTTTCCCTATGTGAATACATGCATTTGGAATTCTAAATCAAACACAGTTTGTGATACCTGTTTGAAACTTGGCTCACTCAATTAGTTCTCAGTGCACTCTCTATGCATTGTCCCCCGCTGAAGTATCCCCAAGCAGAGGCAAGGAAAATACGCTTTCTTATGTAAGTGTTTGCAGAGCTTCCACAAAACTCCCAAGTTTACTGGAATTTCAGCGAATATTTTTTCACTTGATCTTGTTGATCCTAGGTAAGAAAGATGAATATACCAGTTGCATTTGCCTGCCAAAATTTCGTTCTTCTAAGTTGAAGCATGTGCTTTCAGGAAGACATTGCATTTTGGGGGGTTTCTCTTCATTTTAACCTATAGGAATACATGCATTTGGAACTCTAAATCAAACACTGTTTGTGCTAGCTGCTGGAAGCTTGACTCACTCAATTAGTTCCTGGTGTACTCTCTGTGCTTTGTTCCCTGTTGAAGTGGTCCTAAGTGGAGGCGAGGAACATACGCTTTCCTTAGAAAGCATTTACAGAGCTTCAACAGAGCTCCAAGTTAACTGGAATCTCTGCAAATATTTACTCACCTGATCTTGATGACCCTTGTCAGGAAAGATGAGTATACCAGTTGCACTTAGCTACCCAAATGTCGTTCTTCTAGGTTGAAAAGTTCGTTTGCAGGAACACTTTGAATTTTTAGGTTTCACTTCACTTTTCCTTATAGGGACGTATGCATTTGGACTTATAAATCAAACACGGTTTATGCTAGCCGCTTGAAACTGAAACTCACTCAACTAGTCCTCAGTGCGATCTCTATGCTTTGTTTTCTGTTGAAGTAACCCTAAGCAGAGGCCAGGGAAAGAAACTTTCATTGGAAAGCATTTGCAGTGATTGCACAGAACTTTGATTTTCCTGGAATCTCAGCAAATATTTTTTCACCCTACCTTGTTGTTAACTCGACAGGAAAGATAAGTATACCTGTTGCATTTGGCTGCCCAAATTTAGATCTTCTAGGTTGAATAGTTGGTTTGCAGGAATACTTTGAAATTTTAGGTTTCACTTCATTTTCCCCTATAGGGATACATGCTTTTGGAACTGTAACTCAAAAACGGTTTGTACTAGCTGCATGGAACTTCACTCACTCAGTTAGTTCTCAGTGCACTCTCTATGCTTTGTTTCCTGATGAAGTAACCCTAAGCAGAGGCAAGTAAAATATACTTTCATTTTAAAGTGTTTGCAGAGCTTCCACAGAACTCTTGAGTTTCCTGGAATCTCAGCAAAATTTTTTCACCAGATCTTGATGATACTCGGCAGCAAAGATGAGTATACTGGTTTCACTTGGCTGCCCAAATTTCCTTCTTCAGGGTTGAAGCGTTCGTTTGCAGGAGCACTTTGAATTTTAAGTTTCACTTCCTTTTCCCTTATAGGGATACATGCATTTGGAACTGTATATCCAACACGGTTTGTGCTAGCTTCTTCGAACTTGACTCACTCAATTAGTTCTAGGTGTGCTCTCTATGCTTTGTTCCCTGTGGTAGTAGCTCTAAGCAGAGGCAAGGAACATACACTTTCATCGGAAAGCATTTGCAAAGCTTCCACAGAACTTTGAGTTTACTGGAATCTCAGCAAATATTTATTCACCAGAACTTGTTGATACTTAGCCGGAAAAATGTGTATACCAGTTGCTCTTGGCTGCCCAAATTTCGTTTTTCAGTTTGAAGCATTCATTTCCAGGAACACTTTATTTGTAGGTTTGAATTCCTTTTCCCCTATAGGGATCCATGAATGTGGAACTGTAAATCAAACATGGTTTGTGCTAGCTGCTTAAAACTTGACTCAGTCAATGAGTTCTCAGTGTGCTCTCTATGCTTTTCTCCCTGTTAAAGTAGCTATAAGCAAAGGCAAGGAAATACACTTTCATTTGAAAGCGTTTGCAGAGCTCCCACAGAACTCTCAGTTTTCAAGAATATCAGAAAAAAAACTTTTCACCCATTCTTGTTGATACTTGGCAGGAAAGATCGCTATACCAGTTGCACTTGGCTTTCCAAATTTCATTATTCTAGGTTCAACTGTTCCTTTGCAGGAACACTTTGAATTTTTAGGTTTCACTTCATTGTCCCCTATAGGGATACATGCATTTGGAACTCTAAATGAAACACGGATTTTGCTAGCGGCTTGAAACTTGACACACTCAATTAGTTCTCAGTGTGGTCTCTATGCTTTGTTCCCTGTTGAAGTAGCTCTAAACAGAGACAATGAAAATACACTTTCATTTGAAAGTGTTTGCAGAGCTTCCGTAGAACTATGAGTTTACTGGGCTCTCAGCTAATATTTTTTTCACCCGATCTTCTTGGTATTCGACAGGAGAGATAACTATACAAGTTGTCCTTGGCTGTTCAGATCTCGTGCTTCTAGATTGAAACGTTCGTTTGCAGGAAAACTTTGAATTTTTAGGTTTCACTTCATTTTCCCCTATAGGGATACATGCATGTGGAACTCTAAATCAAACACGGTTTTTGCTGTGTGCTTGCAACTTGACTCACTCAACTAGTTCTCAGTGCACTCTCTATGCATTGTTCCCTGTTGAAGTAGCCCTAAGCAGAGGCAAGGAAAACACACTTTCTTTGGAAAGTATTCACAGAGCTTCCAAAAATCTCAGAGATTGCGGAAACCTCAGCAAATATTTTGTCACCCTATCTTGTTGATACTTGGTAGGAAAAAGGTGTATACCAGTTGCGCTTGGCTGCACAAATTTTGTTCTGCTAGGTTGAAGCATTCCTTTGCAGGATGACTTTGAATATTTAGGTTTTTCTACATTTTCCCCTATGGGGATACATGCTTTTGAAAATCTAAATCAAACACGGCTTGTGCTAACTGCTTGAAACTTGACTCACTGAATGAATTCTCATTGTGCTCTCTACGCTTTGTTACCGGTTTATGTACCCCAAAGCAGAGCAAAGAAAAATAGACTTTCATTTGAAAGTGTTTGTAGAGCATCCACAGAACTCAAGAGTTTACTGGACTCTCAGAAAAAGTTTTTTCACCCAATCTTGTTGATACTTGGCAGCAAAAATGAGTATATGGGTTGCACTTGGCAGCCAAAATTTCATAATCTTATGTTGAAGAGTTCTTTGCAGGAACACTTTGAATTTTTAGGTTTAACTTCTTTTTTCCCTATGTGAATACATGCATTTGGAATGCTAAATCAAACACAGTTTGTGATACATGTTTGAAACTTGGCTCACTCAATTAGTTCTCATTGCCCTCTCTATGAATTGTCCCCCGCTGAAGTATCCCCAAGCAGAGGCAAGGAAAAAACGCTTTCTTATGTAAGTGTTTGCAGAGCTTCCACAAAACTCCCAAGTTTACTGGAATTTCAGCGAATATTTTTTCACTTGATCTTGTTGATCCTAGGTAAGAAAGGTGAGTATACCAGTTGCATTTGCCTGCCAAAATTTCATTCTTCTAAGTTGAAGCATGTGCTTTCAGGAAGACATTGCATTTGGGGGGTTTCTCTTCATTTTAACCTATAGGAATACATGCATTTGGAACTCTAAATCAAACACTGTTTGTGCTAGCTGCTTGAAGCTTGACTCACTCAATTAGTTCCTGGTGTACTCTCTGTGCTTTGTTCCCTGTTGAAGTGGTTATAAGTGGAGGCGAAGAACATATGCTTTCCTTAGAAAGCATTTACAGAGCTTCAACAGAGCTCCAAGTTAACTGGAATCTCTGCAAATATTGACTCACCTGATCTTGATGATCCTTGTCAGGAAAGATGAGTATACCAGTTGCACTTAGCTACCCAAATGTCGTTCTTCTAGGTTGAAAAGTTCGTTTGCAGGAACACTTTGAATTTTTAGGTTTCACTTCACTTTTCCTTATAGGGATGTATGCATTTGGACTTATAAATCAAACACGGTTTATGCTAGCTGCTTGAAACTGAAACTCACTCAACTAGTTCTCAGTGCGATCTCCTTGCTTGGTTTTCTGTTGAAGTAACCCTAAGCACAGGCAAGGGAAAGAAACTTTCATTGGAAAGCATTTGCAGTGATTCCACAGAACTTTGAGTTTCCTGGAATCTCAGCAAATATTTTTTCACCCTAACTTGTTGTTAACTCGACAGGAAAGATAAGTATACCGGTTGCACTTGGCTGCCCAAATTTAGATCTTCTAGTTTGAATAGTTGGTTTGCAGGAATACTTTGAAATTTTAGGTTTCACTTCATTTTCCCCTATAGGGATACATGCTTTTGGAACTCTAACTCAAACACGGTTTGTACTAGCTGCATGAAACTTTATTCACTCAGGTAGTTCTCAGTGCACTCTCTATGCTTTGTTTCCTGATGAAGTAGTCCTCAGCAGAGGCAAGAAAAATATACTTTCATTTTAAAGTGTTTGCAGAGCTTCCACAGAACTCTTGAGTTTCCTGGAATCTCAGCAAAATTTTTTCACCCGATCTTGATGATACTCGGCAGCAAAGATGAGTATACTGGTTTCACTTGGCTGCCCAAATTTCGTTCTTCAGGGTTGAAGCGTTCCTTTGCAGGAGCACTTTGAATTTTAAGTTTCACTTCGTTTTCCCTTACAGGGATACATGCATTTGGAACTGTATATCCAACATGGTTTGTGCTAGCTTCTTCGAACGTGACTCACTCAATTAGTTCTGGGTGTTCTCTCTATGCTTTGTTCCCTGTGCTAGTAGCTCTAAGCAGAGGCAAGGAACATACACTTTCATCGGAAAGCATTTGCAAAGCTTCCACAGAACTCTGAGTTTACTGGAATCTCAGCAAATATTTATTCACCCGAACTTGTTGATACTTAGCTGGAAAAATGCGTATACCAGTTGCTCTTGGCTGCCCAAATTTCGTTTTTCAGTTTGAAGCATTCATTTTCAGGAACACTTTATTTTTAGGTTTGAATTCCTTTTCCCCTATAGGGATAAATGGATGTGGAACTGTAAATCACACATGGTTTGTGCTAGCTGCTTGAAACTTGACTCAGTCAATGAGTTCTCAGTGTGCTCTCTATGCTTTTCTCCCTGTTAAAGTAGCTGTAAGCAAAGGCAAGGAAATACACTTTCATTTTAAAGCGTTTGCAGAGCTCCCACAGAACTCTCAGTTTACAAGAATATCAGAAAAAAAAACTTTTCACCCATTCTTGTTGATACTTGGCAGGAAAGATCGCTATATCAGTTGCACTTGGCTTTCCAAATTTCATTCTTCTAGGTTCAACTGTTCCTTTGCAGGAACACTTTGAATTTTTAGGTTTCACTTCGTTGTCCCCTATAGGGATACATGCATTTGGAACTCTAAATGAAACACGGATTTTGCTAGCGGCTTGAAACTTGACACACTCGATTAGTTCTCAGTGTGGTCTCTATGCTTTGTTCCCTGTTGAAGTAGCTCTATGTCGCGACCCCTTGCCCGCAAGGAAGACGCAACTCAGTAATCTTCTTTCAGCAGTTTATTCTGGTCCCTGATATTTTTTCTTCTCTCTTGGTTCTTCTTCTTCTAACCCCCGGAGCCCCTCCCAGCCTTAATGAAGCTTCTCAAGCCCCAATGCAAAGCTGCCACGTGGAGCTTTCTCATAGGGTGATAAAGGATTACGTGCCAACTCTCCAAAAAAGGAATTGTTTATCACAGGCCACAGTGGAAGCCGGCGCCATCTTCTAATGGCGGCCACGGTCTATAGGAACGGCTCACCACAGTTCCCCCTTCTGTTTTATAAAACAATGCAGGCGAAAGTAGAGGTCCTATCCCACTGTGCAGAAGTGGCTGCAATGTCTGGTTCAGTCCTAAGGAGGCGCCTTCCCCAGACCTGATCCCATATCAGCCGACTCCTTTTTTTGTAGGGCGGGGCGTGGATGTCAAACCCGCATGCAATAGGACATGCTTTCCTTGAGGTCCGTTGAGGGATCACTCAAGTGCAATGCCTTTCCTCGCATCCTGCATCGTGATGACGGCGAGAAGTAGGATAACACAGGTAGCCTGATAATGATGACAAAATTTAAGTTGGCAACACAATCCCTAAGCCCCAGAGGAAGGTAAAGAGTCTGTAGCCGAGAAGAAAGACCAGTCCTGAAACCCATCTGCGTGCAATGGTAACAAGACCTGCAGAGTGCAAGGGCTATTCAGCACTGAGAAAGCATAGGAAAGAGGGCATGCCAATCCCAGTGCAATGTGAAATTAACTTGGGGTGCAATGGCCATGCCCAGAAAATCACTGTTTAAGATGTGCAAGCCAGATTTGTGGAGAAATGCCATTTTCTAAGGCCGCAAAAGCCTGTACAATCATAGCCTTCTCTTGCGCATGGCGAGCTTTAAGACGACAGAGAAGCCACAAACAAAGTACAACACCAAAGCAACACATTGCACCAAAAATGCCCACTCCCACTCATTCCTTAAAAAAGGAAAAGGCAGAGGACAACCAACTGGTGAATTGACCCAAAGTCACTGGTTCGACACGGGTACTATTTAAAACAGCAATCTGAGTTAGTTGAGACTGGATCAAGTCTTCCGCTTCCATGGACCAGGTTCCGGATAGATATTCCCCGGTGATGCGGGAGGCATTTCTGGAATCATTAAATCTGACAGAGGTTATACATAAATGTGCACGTTGATCAATACAACCCAAATGTACTAGGTCAGACAATTCCTCAACTTGAGCTTGAAGCAGAGCTATCCTTTGATTAGCAGCCAAAATCCCAGATAAAATGTGTTGATTAATTTTACTTTGGGATTCAAGTACAGTGGATGTTTGTTGAATAACCTGATTAATAGTAGCAGCAGTTTGTACCTGGCTGGCCATGGCTACTCCAGCTGTAACCGCTGCAACAGCAGATACCGCCACAGCTGTCACTATAGCTGCCGTAATTCCAAAATCTCTAAGGGTTCTAATCAATTCAACAATAGGAAAGGATTCTGGATCTGCAGCAACCGGAATCGGGACAAAGGTTGGAATTTTCATAATCACTGCCGTAGTCCAGGAACCATTCCAAAACTCAGACAAGTAGCAAGCAACATTAGAACAATTAAGCATCCCCTGTAATGTAACACTAGCCAAAAGAAACAGGAACGGAGATTGGAGACAGACTGCTGTGGAGGGTAATGTAGCATTAGATAAAAAGCATATCCTTATCCCAGGCAGGGCGTCCCGCTGCATGATTTTGTGCAGCCTGCTCTACCGCGCCCTCTAGCATAAATGCTCTCCAGTCCAAGTATTTGCCTGGGGAGAAACAAGCGCACACCAGACTAGCCCAATCTGAGGGAGTCATGTAAAATCTAGTAAGTCCCTCCACCTGAGTGAGAGTGAAAGTGGCATCTATGCCATAATTGCGGATAGATTCTGCCAAGGTTTTAACTATCTTAAAGTCTAAAGGCTCATGATATCTTCCTCTGTTATTGTCCTGAAATACAGGGTATGCAAGTCCCATATCTGTATTAACTGTCCTCCAAACTTGCGCATGAAAAGATCTCCCGGAACTTTGGCTCCCCCCCACATACGGGGGTGGGGCAACAGGCATCATATCTTCTTCTAAATTTTCAACCTCCTCCTCCTCAGAATTCTGTTGACCAATATTAGATCCCTCCCCCTTCTTACAGTAGGCATGCGCGCCTTGTGTCTCCTTTTTCTTCTTTTTCATTTTTATCTTATGTAGTTGTTGTAACAATATATCAAGGTCCTCAGAACTCTCTGAGTCGCTTGTGTTCTCAGGCGTTTTTAATTCGGTCAAGTCTGGATAGAGCCTTCTCCTATTTTTATCTTCAGGCTCTTTTGCCTTCTCACTACTGTTACTTTTGATACTCTCTGCCACTTTACTATGTGATCTTTCAGATTTTTCCTCATGTAGTTGTTCAAGAATAGCTTGACCCTCACACACAGCCTCTTGGCATTTACCATCTGTTATACATCCTCTAACTAACTTCCAAAGTGGTATAATGCCACCCTCTAAGGTGCCTTGCTCACGAGCAAAATCTAGATCTTTCCCTGATTTGTCCCAGCTGGGAACCGTAAGACTTCCTGAAAAGGCAAACCAAGGAGCCTCTATATCAGCTTCTCTTAAAAACATCTGCAAAGTACTCTGCTTTATCTTAAGTCCTTTTGAATGTAACAACCCATCTAGGGCCAACAAAATTGGGCTTGAAGAAGCAACACCCATAATGTTTTTAGAACTATAAAGAAAGTGAAAGTACAAAAATCCCCGCTCTCTTCCTTTTACAGGGGAGCGTCCCTGTCGTCACAACAACAAAAGAAGCACAAAAAACAAAAGCGAAATGACACAGTGCAGCTGCAATAAAATGTAACGCTCTCTCTTTCTTTACAGAGGAGCTGCCTCGCTTTAGTCGCGGGTCCCACTTACTAGGGACTAACCTCGCTTTGATCGCGGATCCCACTTACCTGGGACTAACCGGTGCACCACCCCTGACTGTTGAAAGTTCTGATTCCCGGGTCTCGGCACCACTTGTCGCGACCCCTTGCCCGCAAGGAAGACGCAACTCAGGAATCTTCTTTCAGCAGTTTATTAAGGTCCCTGATATTTTTTCTTCTCTCTTGGTTCTTCTTCTTCTAACCCCCGGAGCCCCTCCCAGCCTCAATAAAGCATCTCAAGCCCCAATGCAAAGCTCCCACGTGGAGCTTTCTCATAGGGTGATAAAGGATTACGTGCCAACTCTCCAAAAAAGGAGTTGTTTATCACAGGCCACAGTGGAAGCCGGCGCCATCTTCTAATGGCGGCCACGGTCTATAGGAACGGCTCACCACAGCTCTAAACAGAGACAATGAAAATACACTTTCATTTGAAAGTGTTTGCAGAGTTTCCGTAGAACTATGAGTTTACTGGACTCTCAGCTAATATTTTTTCACCCGATCTTCTTGGTATTCGACAGGAGAGATAACTATACAAGTTGTCCTTGGCTGTTCAGATCTCGTGCTTCTAGATTGAAATGTTCATTTGCAGGAAAACTTTGAATTTTTAGGTTTCACTTCATTTTCCCCTATAGGGATACATGCATGTGGAACTCTAAATCAAACACGGTTTTTGCTGTGTGCTTGCAACTTGACTCATTCAACTAGTTCTCAGTGCACTCTCTAAGCATTGTTCCCTGTTGAAGTAGCCCTAAGCAGAGGCAAGGAAAACACACTTTTTTGGAAAGTATTCACCGAGCTTCCAAAAAACTCAGAGATTACGGAAACCTCAGCAAATATTTTGTCACCCTATCTTGTTGATACTTGGTAGGAAAAAGGTGTATACCAGTTGCGCTTGGCTGAACAAATTTTGTTCTGCTAGGTTGCAGCATTCCTTTGCAGGATGACTTTGAATATTTAGGTTTTACTACATTTTCCCCTCTAGGGATACATGCTTTTGAAAATCTAAATCAAACAGGGTTTGTGCAAGCTGCTTGAAACTTGACTCACTGAATGAATTCTCATTGTGCTCTCTACGATATGTACCGGTTTATGTACCCCTAAGCAGAGCAAAGAAAAATATACTTTCATTTGAAAGTGTTTGTAGAACATCCACAGAACTCAAGAGTTTAAAGGACTCTCAGCAAATGTTTTTTCACCCGATCTTGTTGATACTTGGCAGCAAAAATGAGTATATGGGTTGCACTTGGCAGCCCAAATTTCGTAATCTTATGTTGAAGAGTTCCTTTGCAGGAACACTTTGAAGTTTTAGGTTTAACTTCTTTTTTCCCTATATGAATACATGCATTTGGAATGCTAAATCAAACACAGTTTGTGATACATGTTTGAAACTTGGCTCACTCAATTAGTTCTCAGTGCACTCTCAATGCATTGTCCCCCGCTGAAGTATCCCCAAGCTGAGGCAAGGAAAATACGCTTTCTTATGTAAGTGTTTGCAGAGCTTCCACAAAACTCCCAAGTTTACTGGAATTTCAGCGAATATTTTTTCACTTGATCTTGTTGATCCTAGGTAAGAAAGATGAGTATACCAGTTGCATTTGCCTGCCAAAATTTCGTTCTTCTAAGTTGAAGCATGTGCTTTCAGGAAGACATTGCATTTGGGGGGTTTCTCTTCATTTTAACCTATAGGAATACATGCATTTGGAACTCTAAATCAAACACTGTTTGTGCTAGCTGCTGGAAGCTTGACTCACTCAATTAGTTCCTGGTGTACTCTCTGTGCTTTGTTCCCTGTTGAAGTGGTCCTAAGTGGAGGCGATGAACATACGCTTCCTTAGAAAGCATTTACAGAGCTTCAACAGAGCTCCAAGTTAACTGGAATCTCTGCAAATATTTACTCACCTGATCTTGATGATCCTTGTCAGGAAAGATGAGTATACCAGTTGCACTTAGCTACCCAAATGTCGTTCTTCTGGGTTGAAAAGTTCGTTTGCAGGAACACTTTGAATTTTTAGGTTTCACTTCACTTTTCCTTATAGGGACGTATGCATTTGGACTTATAAATCAAACACGGTTTATGCTAGCTGCTTGAAACTGAAACTCACTCAACTAGTTCTCAGTACGATCTCTATGCTTTGTTTTCTGTTGAAGTTACGCTAAGTAGAGGCCAGGGAAAGAAACTTTCATTGGAAAGCATTTGCAGTGATTCCACAGAACTTTGAGTTTCCTGGAATCTCAGCAATATTTTTTCACCCTAACTTGTTGTTAACTGGACAGGAAAGATAAGTATACCGGTTGCATTTGGCTGCCCAAATTTAGATCTTCTAGGTTGAATAGTTGGTTTGCAGGAATACTTTGAAATCTTAGGTTTCACTTCATTTTCCCCTATAGGGATACATGCTTTTGGAACTCTAACTCAAACACGGTTTGTACGAGCTGCATGAAACTTGACTCCCTCAGTTAGTTCTCAGGGCACTCTCTATGCTTTGTTTCCTGATGAAGTAGCCCTAAGCAGAGGCAAGAAAAATATACTTTCATTTCAATGTGTTTGCAGAGCTTCCACAGAACTCTTGAGTTTCCTGGAATCTCAGCAAAATTTTTTCACCGGATCTTGATGATACTGGGCAGCAAAGATGAGTATACTGGTTTCACTTGGCTGCCCAAGTTTCGTTCTTCACGGTTGAAGCGTTCCTTTGCAGGAGCACTTTGAATTTTCAGTTTCACTTCCTTTTCCCTTATAGGGATACATGCATTTGGAACTGTATATCAAACACGGTTTGTGCTAGCTTCTTCGAACTTGACTCACTCAATTAGTTCTGGGTGTGCTCTCTATGCTTTGTTCCCTGTGGTAGTAGTGCTAAGTAGAGGCAAGGAACGTACACTTTCATCTGAAAGCATTTGCAAAGCTTCCACAGCACTCTGAGTTTACTGGAATCTCAGCAAATATTTATGCACCCAAACTTGTTGATACTTAGCCGGAAAAATGCGTATACCAGTTGCTCTTGGCTGCCCAAATTTCGTTTTTCAGTTTGAAGCATACATTTTCAGGAACACTTTATTTGTATGTTTGAATTCCTTTTCCCCTATAGGGATCGATGAATTTGGAACTGTAAATCAAACATGGTTTGTGCTAGCTGCTTGAAACTTGACTCAGTCAATGAGTTCTCAGTGTGCTCTCTATGCTTTTCTCCCTGTTGAAGTAGCTGTAAGCAAAGGCAAGGAAATACACTTTCATTTTAAAGCATTTGCAGAGCTCCCACAGAACTCTCAGTTTACAAGAATATCAGAAAAAAAAACCTTTCACCCATTCTTGTTGATACTTGGCAGGAAAGATCGCTATACCAGTTGCACTTGGCTTTCCAAATTTCATTCTTCTAGGTTCAACTGTTCCTTTGCAGGAACACTTTGAATTTTTAGGTTTCACTTCGTTGTCCCCTATAGGGATACATGCTTTTGGAACTCTAAATGAAACACGGATTTTGCTAGCGGCTTGAAACTTGACACACTCGATTAGTTCTCAGTGTGGTCTCTATGCTTTGTTCCCTGATGAAGTAGCTCTAAACAGAGACAATGAAAATACACTTTCATTTGAAAGTGTTTGCAGAGCTTCCGTAGAACTATGAGTTTACTGGACTCTCAGCTAGTATTTTTTCACCCGATCTTCTTGATGTTCGACAGGAGAGATAACTATACAAGTTGTCCTTGGCTGTTCAGATCTCGTGCTTCTAGACTGAAACGTTCGTTTGCAGGAAAACTTTGAATTTTAGGTTTCACTTCATTTTCCCCTATAGGGATACATGCATGTGGAACTCTAAATCAAACACGGTTTTTGCTGTGTGCTTGTAACTTGACACACTCAACTAGTTCTCAGTGCACTCTCTATGCATTGTTCCCTGTTGAAGTAGCCCTAAGCAGAGGCAAGGAAAACACACTTTCGTTGGAAAGTATTCACCAAGCTTCCAAAAAACTCAGAGTTTACGCAAACCTCAGCAAATATTTTGTCACCCTATCTTGTTGATACTTGGTAGGAAAAAGGTGTGTACCAGTTGCGCTTGGCTGCACAAATTTTGTTCTGCTAGGTTGAAGCATTCCTTTGCAGGATTACTTTGAATATTTAGGTTTTACTACATTTTCCCCTATAGGGATACATGCTTTTGAAAATCTAAATCAAAAACGGTTTGTGATAGCTGCTTTAAACCTGACTCACTGAATGAATTCTCATTGTGCTCTCTATGCTTTGTTACCGGTTTATGTACCCCTAAGCAGAGGAAAGAAAAATAGACTTTCATTTGAAAGCGTTCCTAGAGCATCCACAGAACTCAAGAGTGTACTGGACTCTCAGCAAATGTTTTTTCACCCGATCATGTTGATACTTGGCAGCAAAAATGAGTATATGGGTTGCACTTGGCAGCCCAAATTTCGTAATCTTATGTTGAAGGGTTCCTTTGCAGGAACACTTTGAATTTTTAGGCTTAACTTCTTTTTTCCCTATATGAATACATGCATTTGGAATGCTAAATCAAACAGAGTTTGTGATACCTGTTTGAAACTTGGCTCACTCAATTAGTTCTCTGTGCACTCTCTATGCATTGTCCCCTGCTGAAGTATCCCCAAGCAGAGGCAAGGAAAATACGCTTTCTTATGTAAGAGTTTTCAGAGCTTCCACAAAACTCCCAAGTTTACTGGAATTTCAGCGAATATTTTTTCACTTGATCTTGTTGATCCTAGGTAGGAAAGATGAGTATACCCATTGCATTTGCCTGCCAAAATTTTGTTCTTCTAAGTTGAAGCATTTGCTTTCAGGAAGACATTGCATTTTGGGGGTTTCTCTTCATTTTAACCTATAGGAATACATGCATTTGGAACTCTAAATCAAACACTGTTTGTGCTAGCTGCTTGAAGCTTGACACACTCAATTAGTTCCTGGTGTACTCTCTGTGCGTTGTTCCCTGTTGAAGTGGTCCTAAGTGGAGGCGAGGAACATATGCTTTCCTTAGAAAGCATTTACAGAGCTTCAACAGAGCTCCAAGTTAACTGGAATCTCTGCAAATATTTACTCACCTGATCTTGATGACCCTTGTCAGGAAAGATGAGTATACCAGTTGCACTTAGCTACCCAAATGTCGTTCTTCTAGGTTGAAAAGTTCGTTTGCAGGAACACTTTGAATTTTTAGGTTTCACTTCACTTTTCCTTATAGGGACGTATGCATTTGGACTTATAAATCAAACACGGTTTATGCTAGCTGCTTGAAACTGACACTCCCTCAACTAGTTCTCAGTGCAATCTCTATGCTTTGTTTTCTGTTGAAGTAACCCTAAGTAGAGGCCAGGGAAAGAAACTTTCATTGGAAAGCATTTGCAGTGATTCCACAGAACTTTGAGTTTCCTGGAATCTCAGCAATATTTTTTCACCCTAACTTGTTGTTAACTGGACAGGAAAGATAAGTATACCGGTTGCATTTGGCTGCCCAAATTTAGATCTTCTAGGTTGAATAGTTGGTTTGCAGGAATACTTTGAAATCTTAGGTTTCACTTCATTTTCCCCTATAGGGATACATGTTTTTGGAACTCTAACTCAAACACGGTTTGTACGAGCTGCATGAAACTTGACTCCCTCAGTTAGTTCTCAGGGCACTCACTATGCTTTGTTTCCTGATGAAGTAGCCCTAAGCAGAGGCAAGAAAAATATACTTTCATTTTAAAGTGTTTGCAGAGCTTCCACAGAACTCTTGAGTTTCCTGGAATCTCAGCAAAATTTTTTCACCCGATCTTGATGATACTGGGCAGCAAAGATGAGTATACTGGTTTCACTTGGCTGCCCAAATTTCGTTCTTCACGGTTGATGCGTTCTTTTGCAGGAGCACTTTGAATTTTAAGTTTCACTTCCTTTTCCCTTATAGGGACACATGCATTTGGAACTGTATATCAAACATGGTTTGTCCTAGCTTCTTAAAACTTGACTCACTCAATTAGTTCTTGGTTTGCTCTCTATGCTTTGTTCCCTGTGGTGGTAGCTCTAAGCAGAGGCAAGGAACATACACATTCATCTGAAAGCATTTGCAAAGCTTCCACAGAACTCTGAGTTTACTGGAATCTCAGCAAATATTTATTCACCCAAACTTGTTGATACTTAGCGGGAAAAATGTGTATACCAGTTGCTCTTGGCTGCCCAAATTTCGTTTTTCAGTTTGAAGCATTCATTTTCAGGAACACTTTATTTGTAGGTTTGAATTCCTTTTCCCCTATAGGGATCCATGAAGTTGGAACTGTAAATCAAACATGGTTTGTGCTAGCTGCTTGAAACTTGACTCAGTCAAAGAGTTCTCAGTGTGCTCTCTATGCTTTTCTCCCTGTTGAAGTAGCTGTAAGCAAAGGCAAGGAAATACACTTTCATTTGAAAGCGTTTGCAGAGCTCCCACAGAACTCTCAGTTTACAAGAATATCAGAAAAAAAACTTTTCACCCATTCTTGTTGATACTTGGCAGGAAAGATCGCTATACCAGTTGCACTTGGCTTTCCAAATTTCATTCTTCTAGGTTCAACTGTTCCTTTGCAGGAACACTTTGAATTTTTAGGTTTCACTTCGTTGTCCCCTATAGGGAAACATGCATTTGGAACTGTATATCAAACACGGATTTTGCTAGCGGCTTGAAACTTGACACACTGGATTAGTTCTCAGTGTGGTCTCTATGCTTTGTTCCCTGTTGAAGTAGCTCTAAACAGAGACAATGAAAATACACTTTCATTTGAAAGTGTTTGCAGAGCTTCCGTAGAACTATGAGTTTACTGGACTCTCAGCTAGTATTTTTTCACCCGATCTTCTTGATATTCGACAGGAGAGATAACTATACAAGTTGTCCTTGGCTGTTCAGATCTCGTGCTTCTAGACTGAAACGTTCGTTTGTAGGAAAACTTTGAATTTTTAGGTTTCCCTTCATTTTCCCCTATAGGGAAACATGCATGTGGAACTCTAAATCAAACACGGTTTTTGCTGTGTGCTTGTAACTTGACTCATTCAACTAGTTCTCAGTGCACTCTCTATGCATTGTTCCCTGTTGAAGTAGCCCTAAGCAGAGGCAAGGAAAACACACTTTCGTTGGAAAGTATTCACCGAGCTTCCAAAAAACTCAGAGATTACGGAAACCTCAGCAAATATTTTGTCACCCTATCTTGTTGATACTTGGTAGGAAAAAGGTGTATACCAGTTGCGCTTGGCTGCACAAATTTTGTTCTGCTAGGTTGAAGCATTCCTTTGCAGGATGACTTTGAATATTTAGGTTTTACTACATTTTCCCCTCTAGGGATACATGCTTTTGAAAATCTAAATCAAACACGGTTTGTGCTAGCTGCTTGAAACTTGACTCACTGAATGAATTCTCATTGTGCTCTCTACGCTTTGTTACCGGTTTATGTACCCCTAAGCAGAGCAAAGAAAAATAGACTTTCATTTGAACGTGTTTGTAGAGCATCCACAGAACTCAAGAGTTCACTGGACTCTCAGCAAGTGTTTTTTCACCCGATCTTGTTGAAACTTGGCAGCAAAAATGAGTATATGGGTTGCACTTGGCACCCCAAATTTCATAATCTTATGTTGAAGAGTTCCTTTGCAGGAACACTTTGAATTTTTAGGTTTAACTTCTTTTTTCCCTATGTGAATACATGCATTTGGAATGCTAAATCAAACACAGTTTGTGATACCTGTTTGAAACTTGGCTCACTCAATTAGTTCTCAGTGCACTCTCTATGCATTGTCCCCCGCTGAAGTATCCCCAAGCAGAGGCAAGGAAAATACGCTTTCTTATGTAAGTGTTTGCAGAGCTTCCACAAAACTCCCAAGTTTACTGGAATTTCAGCGAATATTTTTTCACTTGATCTTGTTGATCCTAGGTAAGAAAGATGAGTATACCAGTTGCATTTGCCTGCCAAAATTTCGTTCTTCTTTGTTGAAGCATGTGCTTTCAGGAAGACATTGCATTTGGGGGGTTTCTCTTCATTTTAACCTATACGAATACATGAATTTGGAACTCTAAATCAAACGCTGTTTGTGCTAGCTGCTTGAAGCTTGACTCACTGAATTAGTTCCTGGTGTACTCTCTGTGCTTTGTTTTCTGTTGAAGTGGTCCTAAGTGGAGGCGAGGAACATATGCTTTCCTTAGAAAGCATTTACAGAGCTTCAACAGAGCTCCAAGTTAACTGGAATCTCTGCAAATATTGACTCACCTGATCTTGATGACCCTTGTCAGGAAAGATGAGTATACCAGTTGCACTTAGCTACCCAAATGTCGTTCTTCTGGGTTGAAAAGTTCGTTTGCAGTAACACTTTGAATTTTAAGTTTCACTTCACTTTTCCTTATAGGGACGTATGCATTTGGACTTCTAAATCAAACACGGTTTATGCTAGCTGCTTGAAACTGAAACTCACTCATCTAGTTCTCAGTGCGATCTCTATGCTTTGTTTTCTGTTGAAGTAACCCTAAGCAGATGCCAGGGAAAGAAACTTTCATTGGAAAGCATTTGGAGTGATTCCACAGAACTTTGAGTTTCCTGGAATCTCAGCAAATATTTTTTCACCCTAACTTGTTGTTAACTCGACAGGAAAGATAAGTATACTGGTTGCATTTGGCTGCCCAAATTTAGATCTTCTAGGTTGAATAGTTGGTTTGCAGGAATACTTTGAAATTTTAGGTTTCACTTCATTTTCCCCTATAGGGATACATGCATATGGAACTCTAACTCAAACACGGTTTGTAAGAGCTGCATGAAACTTGATTCCCTCAGTTAGTTCTCAGGGCACTCTCTATGCTTTGTTTCCTGATGAAGTAGCCCTAAGCAGAGGCAAGAAAAATATACTTTCATTTTAAAGTGTTTGCAGAGCTTCCACAGAACTCTTGAGTTTCCTGGAATCTCAGCAAAATTTTTTCACCCGATCTTGATGATACTGGGCAGCAAAGATAAGTATACTGGTTTCACTTGGCTGCCCAATTTTCGTTTTCAGGGTTGAAGCGTTCGTTTGCAGGAGCACTTTGAATTTTCAGTTTCACTTCCTTTTCCCTTATAGGGATACATGCATTTGGAACTGTATATCAAACACGGTTTGTGCTAGCTTCTTCGAACTTGACTCATTCAATTAGTTCTGGGTGTGCTCTCCATGCTTTGTTCCTGTGGTAGTAGCGCTAAGCAGAGGCAAGGAACATACACTTTCATCTGAAAACATTTGCAAAGCTTCCACAGAACTCTGAGTTTACTGGAATCTCAGCAAATATTTATTCACCCGAACTTGTTGATACTTAGCCGGAAAAATGCGTATACCAGTTGCTCTTGGCTGCCCAAATTTCGTTTTTCAGTTTGAAGCATTCATTTTCAGGAACACTTTATTTGTAGGTTTGAATTCCTTTTCCCCTATAGGGATCCATGAATTTGGAACTGTAAATCAAACATGGTTTGTGCTAGCTGCTTGAAACTTGACTCAGTCAATGAGTTCTCAGTGTGCTCTCTATGCTTTTCTCCCTTTGAAGTAGCTGTAAGCAAAGGCAAGGAAATACACTTTCATTTTAAAGCGTTTCCAGAGCTCACACAGAACTCTCAGTTTACAAGAATATCAGAAAAAAAAACTTTTCACCCATTCTTGTTGATACTTGGCAGGAAAGATCGCTATACCAGTTGCACTTGGCTTTCCAAATTTCATTCTTCTAGGTTCAACTGTTCCTTTGCAGGAACACTTTGAATTTTTAGGTTTCACTTCGTTGTCCCCTATAGGGAAACATGCATTTGGAACTCTAAATGAAACACGGATTTTGCCAGCGGCCTGAAACTTGACACACTCGATTAGTTCTCAGTGTGGTCTCTATGCTTTGTTCCCTGTTGAAGTAGCTCTAAACAGAGACAATGAAAATACACTTTCATTTGAAAGTGTTTGCAGAGCTTCCGTAGAACTATGAGTTTACTGGACTCTCAGTTAGTATTTTTTCACCCGATCTTCTTGATATTCGACAGGAGAGATAACTATACAAGTTGTCCTTGCCTGTTCAGATCTCGTGCTTCTAGACTGAAACGTTCGTTTGCAGGAAAACTTTGAATTTTTAAGTTTCACTTCATTTTCCCCTATAGGGATACATGCATGTTAGTACTCTAAATCAAACACGGTTTTTGCTGTGTGCTTGTAACTTGACTCACTCAACTAGTTCTCAGTGCACTCTCTATGCATTGTTCCCTGTTGAAGTAGCCCTAAGCAGAGGCAAGGAAAACACACTTTCGTTGGAAAGTATTCAGCGAGCTTCCAAAAAACTCAGAGATTACAGAAACCTCAGCAAATATTTTGTCACCCTATCTTGTTGATACTTGGTAGGAAAAAGGTGTATACCAGTTGTGCTTGGCTGCACAAATTTTGTTCTGCTAGGTTGAATCATTCCTTTGCAGGATGACTTTGAATATTTAGGGTTTACTACATTTTCCCCTATAGGGATACATGCTTTTGAAAATTTAAATCAAACACGGTTTGTGCTAGCTGCTTGAACCTTGACTCACTCAATTAGTTCCTGGTGTACTCTCTGTGCTTTGTTCCCTGTTGAAGTGGTCCTAAGTGGAGGCGAGGAACATACGCTTTCCTTAGAAAGCATTTACAGAGCTTCAACAAGGCTCCAAGTTAACTGGAATCTCTGCAAATATTTACTCACCTGATCTTGATGACCCTTGTCAGGAAAGATGAGTATACCAGTTGCACTTAGCTACCCAAATGTCGTTCTTCTAGGTTGAAAAGTTCGTTTGCAGGAACACTTTGAATTTTTAGGTTTCACTTCACTTTTCCTTATAGGGACGTATGCATTTGGACTTATAAATCAAACACGGTTTATGCTAGACGCTTGAAACTGAAGCTCACTCAACTAGTTCTCAGTGCGATCTCTATGCTTTGTTTTCTGTTGAAGTAACCCTAAGCAGAGGCCAGGGAAAGAAACTTTCATTGGAAAGCATTTACAGTGATTGCACAGAACTTTGAGTTTCCTGGAATCTCAGCAAATATTTTTTCACCCTAACTTGTTGTTAACTCGACAGGAAAGATAAATATACCGGTTGCATTTGGCTGCCCAAATTTAGATCTTCTAGGTTGAATAGTTGGTTTGCAGGAATACTTTCAAATTTTAGGTTTCACTTCATTTTCCCCTATAGGGATACATGCACATGGAACTCTAAATCAAACACGGTTTTTGCTGTGTGCTTGTAACTTGACTCATTCAACTAGTTCTCAGTGCACTCTCTATGCATTGTTCCCTGTTGAAGTAGCCCTAAGCAGAGGCAAGGAAAACACACTTTCTTTGGAAAGTATTCACCGAGCTTCCAAAAAACTCAGAGATTACGGAAACCTCAGCAAATATTTTGTCACCCTATCTTGTTGATACTTGGTAGGAAAAAGGTGTATACCAGTTGCGCTTGGCTGCACAAATTTTGTTCTGCTAGGTTGAAGCATTCCTTTGCAATATGACTTTGAATATTTAGGTTTTACTACATTTTCCCCTCTAGGGATACATGCTTTTGAAAATCTAAATCAAACACGGTTTGTGCTAGCTGCTGGAAACTTGACTCACTGAATGAATTCTCATTGTGCTCTCTACGCTTTGTTACCGGTTTATGTACCCCTAAGCAGAGCAAAGAAAATAGACTTTCATTTGAACGTGTTTGTAGAGCATCCACAGAACTCAAGTGTTTACTGGACTCTCAGCAAATGTTTTTTCACCCGATCTTGTTGAAACTTGGCAGCAAAAATGAGTATATGGGTTGCACTTGGTAGCACAAATTTCGTAATCTTATGTTGAAGAGTTCCTTTGCAGGAACACTTTGAATTTTTAGGTTTAACTTCTTTTTTCCCTATGTGAATACATGCATTTGGAATGCTAAATCAAACACAGTTTGTGATACCTGTTTGAAACTTGGCTCACTCAATTAGTTCTCAGTGCACTCTCTATGCATTGTCCCCCGCTGAAGTATCCCCAAGCAGAGGCAAGGAAAATACGCTTTCTTATGTAAGTGTTTGCAGAGCTTCCACAAAACTCCCAAGTTTACTGGAATTTCAGCGAATATTTTTTCAATTGATCTTGTAGATCCTAGGTAAGAAAGATGAGTATACCAGTTGCATTTGCCTGCCAAAATTTCGTTCTTCTAAGTTGAAGCATGTGCTTTCAGGAAGACATTTCATTTGGGGGGGGTTTCTCTTCATTATAACCTATAGGAATACATGCATTTGGAACTCTAAATCAAACACTGTTTGTGCTAGCTGCTTGAAGCTTGACTCACTCAATTAGTTCCTGGTGTACTCTCTGTGCTTTGTTCCCTGTTGAAGTGGTCCTAAGTGGAGGCGAGGAACATACGCTTTCCTTAGAAAGCATTTACAGAGCTTCAACAGAGCTCCAAGTTAACTGGAATCTCTGCAAATATTTACTCACCTGATCTTGATGACCCTTGTCAGGAAAGATGAGTATACCAGTTGCACTTAGCTACCCAAATGTCGTTCTTCTAGGTTGAAAAGTTCGTTTGCAGGAACACTTTGAATTTTTAGGTTTCACTTCCCTTTTCCTTATAGGGACGTATGCATTGGGACTTATAAATCAAACACGGTTTATGCTAGCCGCTTCTAACTGAAACTCACTCAACTAGTTCTCAGTGCGATCTCTATGCTTTGTTTTCTGTTGAAGTAACCCTAAGCAGAGGCCAGGGAAAGAAACTTTCATTGGAAAGCATTTGCAGTGATTCCACATAACTTTGAGTTTCCTGGAATCTCAGCAAATATTTTTTCACCCTAACTTGTTGTTAACTCGACAGGAAAGATAAGTATACCGGTTGCATTTGGCTGCCCAAATTTAGATCTTCTAGGTTGAATAGCTGGTTTGCAGGAATACTTTGAAATTTTAGGGTTCACTTCATTTTCCCCTCTACGGATACATGCACATGGAACTCTAAATCAAACTCGGTTTTTGCTGTGTGCTTGTAACTTGACTCATTCAACTAGTTCTCAGTGCACTCTCTATGCATTGTTCCCTGTTGAAGTAGCCCTAAGCAGAGGCAAGGAAAACACACTTTCTTTGGAAAGTATTCACCGAGCTTCCAAAAAACTCAGAGATTACGGAAACCTCAGCAAATATTTTGTCACCCTATCTTGTTGATACTTGGTAGGAAAAAGGTGTATGCCAGTTGCGCTTGGCTGCACAAATTTTGTTCTGCTAGGTTGAAGCATTCCTTTGCAGGATGACTTTGAATATTTAGGTTTTACTACATTTTCCCCTCTCGGATACATGCTTTTGAAAATCTAAATCAAACACGGTTTGTGCTAGCTGCTTGAAACTTGACTCACTGAATGAATTCTCATTGTGCTCTCTACGCTTTGTTACCGGTTTATGTACCCCTAAGCAGAGCAAAGAAAAATAGACTTTCATTTGAACGTGTTTGTAGAGCATCCACAGAACTCAAGAGTTTACTGGACTCTCAGCAAATGTTTTTTCACCCGATCTTGTTGAAACTTGGCAGCAAAAATGAGTATATGGGTTGCACTTTGCAGCCCAAATTTCGTAATCTTATGTTGAAGAATTCCTTTGCAGGAACACTTTGAATTTTTAGGTTTAACTTCTTTTTTCCCTATGTGAATACATGCATTTGGAATGCTAAATCAAACACAGTTTGTGATACCTGTTTGAAACTTGGCTCACTCAATTAGTTCTCAGTGCACTCTCTATGCATTGTCCCCAGCTGAAGTATCCCCAAGCAGAGGCAAGGAAAATACGCTTTCTTATGTAAGTGTTTGCAGAGCTTCCACAAAACTCCCAAGTTTACTGGAATTTCAGCGAATATTTTTTCACTTGATCTTGTTGATCCTAGGTAAGAAAGATGAGTATACCAGTTGCATTTGCCTGCCAAAATTTCGTTCTTCTAAGTTGAAGCATGTGCTTTCAGGAAGACATTGCATTTGGGGGGTTTCTCTTCATTTTAAACTATAGGAATACATGCATTTGGAACTCTAAATCAAACACTGTTTGTGCTAGCTGCTTGAAGCATGACTCACTCAATTAGTTCCTGGTGTACTCTCTGTGCTTTGTTCCCTGTTGATGTGGTCCTAAGTGGAGGAGAGGAACATACGCTTTCCTTAGAAAGCATTTACAGAGCTTCAACAGAGCTCCACGTTAACTGGAATCTCTGCAAATATTTACTCACCTGATCTTGATGACCCTTGTCAGGAAAGATGAGTATCTGTAAACCAATTGCACCTAGAAGATCTAAATTTGGGCACAAATGTCGTTCTTCTTGGTTGAAAAGTTCGTTTGCAGGAACACTTTGAATTTTTAGGTTTCACTTCACTTTTCCTTATAGGGACGTATGCATTTGGACTTTTAAATCAACACGGTTTATGCTAGCTGCTTGAAACAGAAACTCACTCAACTAGTTGTCGTGCGAT
>NW_027288005.1:0-28877 GCF_047511675.1 Marmota flaviventris
AGATTTGCGGAAAAACTGTTTTCTGAGATTTCAGAAAACTCGTGGTTTTGGAGAAACTTTTCAAAGGCTTTCAAATGCAAGTGATTTTCCCCAGTCTCTACCTAGGCTACTTTAAGAGGAAACAAAGTATAGAGAGAGCACTGAGAACTAGTTTACTGTGTATAGTTTCAAACGGCTAGCAAAAACCGTGTGTGATTTAGCGTTCCAACTACATCTATCAGTATAGGAGAAAACAGAGTGAAACCTAAATATTCAACTGTTACTGCAAACGAACGCTTCAACTTAGAAGAACGGAATTTGTGGGAGCCAAGTGGGATTTGGGTACTGATCATTACCGGCAAGCATCAGCCAGATTGGGTGAAAAACTGTTTTCTGAGATTTCAGGAAACTCGTAGTTTTGGGTAAACCTGTGAAAGGCTTTCAAATACAAGTGGTTTTCCCCAGTCTCTACCTAGGCTACTTCAAGAGGAAACAAAGTATAGAGAGAGCACTGAGAACTAGTTTACTGTGTATAGTTTCAAACGGCTAGCAAAAACCGTGTGTGATTTAGGGATCCAACGACATCTATCAATATACGAGAAAACAGAGTGAAACCTAAATATTCAACTGTCACTGCAAACGAACGCTTCAACCTAGAAGAATTAAATTTGGGGGACGAAGTGGTATTTGTGTACTGATGCTTACCAGCAAGTATCAGCAAGATTGGGTGAAAAACTGATTTCTGAGATTTCAGGAAAATCGTAGTTTGGGGAAACTTGTCAAAGGATTTCAAATTCCAGTGATTTTCCCAAGTATCTACAAAGGCTACTTCAAGACGAAACAAAGCATAGAGAGAGCACTGAGAACTAGTTTACTGTGTGAAGTTTCAAACGGCTAGCATACACCTTGTGTGATTTAGGGTTCCAACTACATCTATCAATATATGAGAAAACAGAGTGAAACGTAAATATTCAACAGTTACTGGAAACGAACGCTTCAACCTAGAAGAATGAAATTTGGGGGACCAAGTGGTATTTGTGTACTGATGCTTACCGGCAAGTATCAGCAAGATTGGGTGAAAAACTGTTTTCTGAGATTTCAGGAAAATCGTAGTTTTGGGGAAACTTGTCAAAGGCTTTCAAATTCCAGTGATTTTCCCAAGTATCTACAAAGGCTACTTCAAGACGAAACAAAGCATAGAGAGAGCACTGAGAACTACTTTACTTTGTGAAGTTTCAAACGGCTAGCAAAACCGTGTGTGATTTAGGGGTCCAACTACATCTATCAATATAGCAGAAAACAGAGTGAAACGTAAATATTCAACTGTTACTGCAAACGAACGCTTCAACCTAGAAGAACAGAATTTGGGGGAGCCAAGTGTGATTTGGGTACTGATCATTACCGCCAAGCATCAGCAAGATTTGCGGAAAAACTGTTTTCTGAGATTTCAGAAAACTCGTGGTTTTGGAGAAACTTTTCAAAGGCTTTCAAATGCAAGTGATTTTCCCCAGTCTCTACCTAGGCTACTTTAAGAGGAAACAAAGTATAGAGAGAGCACTGAGAACTAGTTTACTGTGTATAGTTTCAAACGGCTAGCAAAAACCGTGTGTGATTTAGCGTTCCAACTACATCTATCAGTATAGGAGAAAACAGAGTGAAACCTAAATATTCAACTGTTACTGCAAACGAACTCTTCAACTTAGAAGAACGGAATTTGTGGGAGCCAAGTGGGATTTGGGTACTGATCAGTACCGGCAAGCATCAGCCAGATTGGGTGAAAAACTGTTTTCTGAGATTTCAGGAAACTCGTAGTTTTGGGTAAACCTGTCAAAGGCTTTCAAATACAAGTGGTTTTCCCCAGTCTCTACCTAGGCTACTTCAAGAGGAAACAAAGTATAGAGAGAGCACTGAGAACTAGTTTACTGTGTATAGTTTCAAACGGCTAGCAAAAACCGTGTGTGATTTAGGGATCCAACGACATCTATCAATATACGAGAAAACAGAGTGAAACCTAAATATTCAACTGTCACTGCAAACGAACGCTTCAACCTAGAAGAATGAAATTTGGGGGACGAAGTGGTATTTGTGTACTGATGCTTACCAGCAAGTATCAGCAAGATTGGGTGAAAAACTGATTTCTGAGATTTCAGGAAAATCGTAGTTTGGGGAAACTTGTCAAAGGCTTTCAAATTCCAGTGATTTTCCCAAGTATCTACAAAGGCTACTTCAAGACGAAACAAAGCATAGAGAGAGCACTGAGAACTACTTTACTTTGTGAAGTTTCAAACGGCTAGCAAAACCGTGTGTGATTTAGGGTTCCAACTACATCTATCAATATAGCAGAAAACAGAGTGAAACGTAAATATTCAACTGTTACTGCAAACGAACGCTTCAACCTAGAAGAATGAAATTTGGGGGACGAAGTGTTATTTTTGTACTGATGCTTACCGGCAAGTATCAGCAAGATTGGGTGAAAAGCTGTTTTCTGAGATTTCAGGAAATTCGTGGTTTTGGGGAAACTTGTCAAAGGCTTTCAAATTCCAGTGATTTTCCCAAGTATCTACAAAGGCTATTCAAGACGAAACAAAGCATAGAGAGAGCACTAAGAACTAGTTTACTGTGTGAAGTTTCAAACGGCTAGCATACACCTTGTGTGATTTAGTGTTCCAACAACATCTATCAATACACCAGAAAAGAGAGTGAAACGTAAATATTCAACTGTTACGGCAAAAGAACGCTTCAACTAAGAAGAACGGAATTTGTGGGAGCCAAGTGGGATTTGGGTACTGATCATTACCGGCAAGCATCAGCAAGATTGGGTGAAAAACTGTTTTCTGAGATTTCAGGAAACTCGTAGTTTTGGGTAAACCTGTCAAAGGCTTTCAAATACAAGTGGTTTTCCCCAGTCTCTACCTAGGCTACTTCAAGAGGAAACAAAGCATAGAGAGAGCACTGAGAAGAACTTTATTGTGTGAAGTTTCAAACGGCTAGCAAAAACCGTGTGTGATTTAGGGTTCCAACTACATCTATCAATATACGAGAAAACAGAGTGAAACGTAAATATTCAACAGTTACTGGAAACGAACGCTTCAACCTAGAAGAATAAAATTTGGGGGACCAAGTGGTATTTGTGTACTGATGCTTACCGGCAAGTATCAGCAAGATTGGGTGAAAAACTGTTTTCTGAGATTTCAGGAAACTCGTAGTTTTGGGTAAACCTGTCAAAGGCTTTCAAATACAAGTGGTTTTCCCCAGTCTCTACCTAGGCTACTTCAAGAAGAAACAAAGCATAGAGATAGCACTGAGAAGAACTTTATTGTGTGAAGTTTCAAACGGCTAGCATACACCTTGTGTGATTTATGGTTCCAACTACATCTATCAATATACGAGAAAGCAGAGTGAAACGTAAATATTCAACAGTTACTGGAAACGAACGCTTCAACCTAGAAGAATGAAATTTGGGGGACCAAGTGATATTTGTGTACTGATGCTTACCGGCAAGTATCAGCAAGATTGGGTGAAAAACTGTTTTCTGAGATTTCAGGAAAATCGTGGTTTTGGGGAAACTTGTCAAAGGCTTTCAAATTCCAGTGATTTTCCCAAGTATCTACAAAGGCTATTCAAGATGAAACAAAGCATAGAGAGAGCACTGAGAACTAGTTTACTGTGTGAAGTTTCAAACGGCTAGCATACACCTTGTGTGATTTAGGGTTCCAACTACATCTATCAATACACCAGAAAACAGAGTGAAACGTAAATATTCAACTGTTACTGCAAACGAACGCTTCAACTTAGAAGAACGGAATTTGTGGGAGCCAAGTGGGATTTGTGTACTGATGCTTACCGGCAAGTATCAGCAAGATTGGGTGAAAAACTGTTTTCTGAGATTTCAGGAAAATCGTAGTTTTGGGGAAACTTGTCAAAGGCTTTCAAATTCCAGTGATTTTCCCAAGTATCTACAAAGGCTACTTCAAGACGAAACAAAGCATAGAGAGAGCACTGAGAACTACTTTACTTTGTGAAGTTTCAAACGGCTAGCAAAACCGTGTGTGATTTAGGGTTCCAACTACATCTATCAATATAGCAGAAAACAGAGTGAAACGTAAATATTCAACTGTTACTGCAAACGAACGCTTCAACCTAGAAGAACAGAATTTGGGGGAGCCAAGTGTGATTTGGGTACTGATCATTACCGCCAAGCATCAGCAAGATTTGCGGAAAAACTGTTTTCTGAGATTTCAGAAAACTCGTGGTTTTGGGGAAACTTTTCAAAGGCTTTCAAATGCAAGTGATTTTCCCCAGTCTCTACCTAGGCTACTTTAAGAGGAAACAAAGTATAGAGAGAGCACTGAGAACTAGTTTACTGTGTATAGTTTCAAACGGCTAGCAAAAACCGTGTGTGATTTAGCGTTCCAACTACATCTATCAGTATAGGAGAAAACAGAGTGAAACCTAAATATTCAACTGTTACTGCAAACGAACGCTTCAACTTAGAAGAACGGAATTTGTGGGAGCCAAGTGGGATTTGGGTACTGATCATTACCGGCAAGCATCAGCCAGATTGGGTGAAAAACTGTTTTCTGAGATTTCAGGAAACTCGTGGTTTTGGGGAAACTTGTCAAAGGCTTTCAAATACAAGTGATTTTCCCCAGTCTCTACCTAGGCTACTTCAAGAGGAAACAAAGCATAGAGAGAGCACTGAGAAGAACTTTATTGTGTGTAGTTTCAAACGGCTAGCATACACCTTGTGTGATTTATGGTTCCAACTACATCTATCAATATACGAGAAAGCAGAGTGAAACGTAAATATTCAACAGTTACTGGAAACGAACGCTTCAACCTAGAAGAATGAAATTTGGGGGACCAAGTGATATTTGTGTACTGATGCTTACCGGCAAGTATCAGCAAGATTGGGTGAAAAACTGTTTTCTGAGATTTCAGGAAAATCGTGGTTTTGGGGAAACTTGTCAAAGGCTTTCAAATTCCAGTGATTTTCCCAAGTATCTACAAAGGCTATTCAAGATGAAACAAAGCATAGAGAGAGCACTGAGAACTAGTTTACTGTGTGAAGTTTCAAACGGCTAGCATACACCTTGTGTGATTTAGGGTTCCAACTACATCTATCAATACACCAGAAAACAGAGTGAAACGTAAATATTCAACTGTTACTGCAAACGAACGCTTCAACTTAGAAGAACGGAATTTGTGGGAGCCAAGTGGGATTTGTGTACTGATGCTTACCGGCAAGTATCAGCAAGATTGGGTGAAAAGCTGTTTTCTGAGATTTCAGGAAATTCGTGGTTTTGGGGAAACTTGTCAAAGGCTTTCAAATTCCAGTGATTTTCCCAAGTATCTACAAAGGCTATTCAAGACGAAACAAAGCATAGAGAGAGCACTGAGAACTAGTTTACTGTGTGAAGTTTCAAACGGCTAGCATACACCTTGTGTGATTTAGTGTTCCAACTACATCTATCAATACACCAGAAAACAGAGTGAAACGTAAATATTCAACTGTTACGGCAAAAGAACGCTTCAACTAAGAAGAACGGAATTTGTGGGAGCCAAGTGGGATTTGGGTACTGATCATTACCGGCAAGCATCAGCAAGATTGGGTGAAAAACTGTTTTCTGAGATTTCAGGAAACTCGTAGTTTTGGGTAAACCTGTCAAAGGCTTTCAAATACAAGTGGTTTTCCCCAGTCTCTACCTAGGCTACTTCAAGAGGAAACAAAGCATAGAGAGAGCACTGAGAAGAACTTTATTGTGTGAAGTTTCAAACGGCTAGCAAAAACCGTGTGTGATTTAGGGTTCCAACTACATCTATCAATATACGAGAAAACAGAGTGAAACGTAAATATTCAACAGTTACTGGAAACGAACGCTTCAACCTAGAAGAATAAAATTTGGGGGACCAAGTGGTATTTGTGTACGGATGCTTACCGGCAAGTATCAGCAAGATTGGGTGAAAAACTGTTTTCTGAGATTTCAGGAAATTCGTGGTTTTGGGCAAACTTGTCAAAGGCTTTCAAATTCCAGTGATTTTCCCAAGTATCTACAAAGGCTACTTCAAGACGAAACAAAGCATAGAGAGAGCACTGAGAACTACTTTACTTTGTGAAGTTTCAAACGGCTAGCAAAACCGTGTGTGATTTAGGGTTCCAACTACATCTATCAATATAGCAGAAAACAGAGTGAAACGTAAATATTCAACTGTTACTGCAAACGAACGCTTCAACCTAGAAGAACAGAATTTGGGGGAGCCAAGTGTGATTTGGGTACTGATCATTACCGCCAAGCATCAGCAAGATTTGCGGAAAAACTGTTTTCTGAGATTTCAGAAAACTCGTGGTTTTGGGGAAACTTTTCAAAGGCTTTCAAATGCAAGTGATTTTCCCCAGTCTCTACCTAGGCTACTTTAAGAGGAAACAAAGTATAGAGAGAGCACTGAGAACTAGTTTACTGTGTATAGTTTCAAACGGCTAGCAAAAACCGTGTGTGATTTAGCGTTCCAACTACATCTATCAGTATAGGAGAAAACAGAGTGAAACCTAAATATTCAACTGTTACTGCAAACGAACGCTTCAACTTAGAAGAACGGAATTTGTGGGAGCCAAGTGGGATTTGGGTACTGATCATTACCGGCAAGCATCAGCCAGATTGGGTGAAAAACTGTTTTCTGAGATTTCAGGAAACTCGTAGTTTTGGGTAAACCTGTGAAAGGCTTTCAAATACAAGTGGTTTTCCCCAGTCTCTACCTAGGCTACTTCAAGAAGAAACAAAGCATAGAGATAGCACTGAGAAGAACTTTATTGTGTGAAGTTTCAAACGGCTAGCATACACCTTGTGTGATTTATGGTTCCAACTACATCTATCAATATACGAGAAAGCAGAGTGAAACGTAAATATTCAACAGTTACTGGAAACGAACGCTTCAACCTAGAAGAATGAAATTTGGGGGACCAAGTGGTATTTGTGTACTGATGCTTGCCGGCAAGTATCAGCAAGATTGGGTGAAAAACTGTTTTCTGAGATTTCAGGAAAATCGTGGTTTTGGGGAAACTTGTCAAAGGCTTTCAAATTCCAGTGATTTTCCCAAGTATCTACAAAGGCTATTCAAGACGAAACAAAGCATAGAGAGAGCACTGAGAACTAGTTTACTGTGTGAAGTTTCAAACGGCTAGCATACACCTTGTGTGATTTAGTGTTCCAACTACATCTATCAATACACCAGAAAACAGAGTGAAACGTAAATATTCAACTGTTACGGCAAAAGAACGCTTCAACTTAGAAGAACGGAATTTGTGGGAGCCAAGTGGGATTTGGGTACTGATCATTACCGGCAAGCATCAGCAAGATTGGGTGAAAAACTGTTTTCTGAGATTTCAGGAAACTCGTAGTTTTGGGTAAACCTGTCAAAGGCTTTCAAATACAAGTGGTTTTCCCCAGTCTCTACCTAGGCTACTTCAAGAGGAAACAAAGCATAGAGAGAGCACTGAGAAGAACTTTATTGTGTGAAGTTTCAAACGGCTAGCAAAAACCGTGTGTGATTTAGGGTTCCAACTACATCTATCAATATACGAGAAAACAGAGTGAAACGTAAATATTCAACAGTTACTGGAAACGAACGCTTCAACCTAGAAGAATAAAATTTGGGGGACCAAGTGGTATTTGTGTACGGATGCTTACCGGCAAGTATCAGCAAGATTGGGTGAAAAAACTGTTTTCTGAGATTTCAGGAAATTCGTGGTTTTGGGCAAACTTGTCAAAGGCTTTCAAATTCCAGTGATTTTCCCAAGTATCTACAAAGGCTACTTCAAGACGAAACAAAGCATAGAGAGAGCACTGAGAACTACTTTACTTTGTGAAGTTTCAAACGGCTAGCAAAACCGTGTGTGATTTAGGGTTCCAACTACATCTATCAATATAGCAGAAAACAGAGTGAAACGTAAATATTCAACTGTTACTGCAAACGAACGCTTCAACCTAGAAGAACAGAATTTGGGGGAGCCAAGTGTGATTTGGGTACTGATCATTACCGCCAAGCATCAGCAAGATTTGCGGAAAAACTGTTTTCTGAGATTTCAGAAAACTCGTGGTTTTGGGGAAACTTTTCAAAGGCTTTCAAATGCAAGTGATTTTCCCCAGTCTCTACCTAGGCTACTTTAAGAGGAAACAAAGTATAGAGAGAGCACTGAGAACTAGTTTACTGTGTATAGTTTCAAACGGCTAGCAAAAACCGTGTGTGATTTAGCGTTCCAACTACATCTATCAGTATAGGAGAAAACAGAGTGAAACCTAAATATTCAACTGTTACTGCAAACGAACGCTTCAACTTAGAAGAACGGAATTTGTGGGAGCCAAGTGGGATTTGGGTACTGATCATTACCGGCAAGCATCAGCCAGATTGGGTGAAAAACTGTTTTCTGAGATTTCAGGAAACTCGTAGTTTTGGGTAAACCTGTGAAAGGCTTTCAAATACAAGTGGTTTTCCCCAGTCTCTACCTAGGCTACTTCAAGAAGAAACAAAGCATAGAGATAGCACTGAGAAGAACTTTATTGTGTGAAGTTTCAAACGGCTAGCATACACCTTGTGTGATTTATGGTTCCAACTACATCTATCAATATACGAGAAAGCAGAGTGAAACGTAAATATTCAACAGTTACTGGAAACGAACGCTTCAACCTAGAAGAATGAAATTTGGGGGACCAAGTGGTATTTGTGTACTGATGCTTGCCGGCAAGTATCAGCAAGATTGGGTGAAAAATTGTTTTCTGAGATTTCAGGAAAATCGTGGTTTTGGGGAAACTTGTCAAAGGCTTTCAAATTCCAGTGATTTTCCCAAGTATCTACAAAGGCTATTCAAGATGAAACAAAGCATAGAGAGAGCACTGAGAACTAGTTTACTGTGTGAAGTTTCAAACGGCTAGCATACACCTTGTGTGATTTAGGGTTCCAACTACATCTATCAATACACCAGAAAACAGAGTGAAACGTAAATATTCAACTGTTACTGCAAACGAACGCTTCAACTTAGAAGAACGGAATTTGTGGGAGCCAAGTGGGATTTGTGTACTGATGCTTACCGGCAAGTATCAGAAGATTGGGTGAAAAACTGTTTTCTGAGATTTCAGGAAAATCGTAGTTTTGGGGAAACTTGTCAAAGGCTTTCAAATTCCAGTGATTTTCCCAAGTATCTACAAAGGCTACTTCAAGACGAAACAAAGCATAGAGAGAGCACTGAGAACTACTTTACTTTGTGAAGTTTCAAACGGCTAGCAAAACCGTGTGTGATTTAGGGTTCCAACTACATCTATCAATATAGCACAAAACAGAGTGAAACGTAAATATTCAACTGTTACTGCAAACGAACGCTTCAACCTAGAAGAACAGAATTTGGGGGAGCCAAGTGTGATTTGGGTACTGATCATTACCGCCAAGCATCAGCAAGATTTGCAGAAAAACTGTTTTCTGAGATTTCAGAAAACTCGTGGTTTTGGGGAAACTTTTCAAAGGCTTTCAAATGCAAGTGATTTTCCCCAGTCTCTACCTAGGCTACTTTAAGAGGAAACAAAGTATAGAGAGAGCACTGAGAACTAGTTTACTGTGTATAGTTTCAAACGGCTAGCAAAAACCGTGTGTGATTTAGCGTTCCAACTACATCTATCAGTATAGGAGAAAACAGAGTGAAACCTAAATATTCAACTGTCACTGCAAACGAATGCTTCAACCTAGAAGAATTAAATTTTGGGGACGAAGTGGTATTTGTGTACTGATGCTTACCAGCAAGTATCAGCAAGATTGGGTGAAAAACTGATTTCTGAGATTTCAGGAAAATCGTAGTTTGGGGAAACTTGTCAAAGGATTTCAAATTCCAGTGATTTTCCCCAGTCTCTACCTAGGCTACTTCAAGAGGAAACAAAGCATAGAGATAGCACTGAGAAGAACTTTATTGTGTGAAGTTTCAAACGGCTAGCATACACCTTGTGTGATTTAGGGTTCCAACTACATCTATCAATATACGAGAAAACAGAGTGAAACGTAAATATTCAACAGTTACTGGAAACGAACGCTTCAACCTAGAAGAATGAAATTTGGGGGACCAAGTGGTATTTGTGTACTGATGCTTACCGGCAAGTATCAGCAAGATTGGGTGAAAAACTGTTTTCTGAGATTTCAGGAAAATCGTGGTTTTGGGGAAACTTGTCAAAGGCTTTCAAATTCCAGTGATTTTCCCAAGTATCTACAAAGGCTATTCAAGATGAAACAAAGCATAGAGAGAGCACTGAGAACTAGTTTACTGTGTGAAGTTTCAAACGGCTAGCATACACCTTGTGTGATTTAGGGTTCCAACTACATCTATCAATACACCAGAAAACAGAGTGAAACGTAAATATTCAACTGTTACTGCAAACGAACGCTTCAACTTAGAAGAACGGAATTTGTGGGAGCCAAGTGGGATTTGTGTACTGATGCTTACCGGCAAGTATCAGCAAGATTGGGTGAAAAGCTGTTTTCTGAGATTTCAGGAAATTCGTGGTTTTGGGGAAACTTGTCAAAGGCTTTCAAATTCCAGTGATTTTCCCAAGTATCTACAAAGGCTATTCAAGACGAAACAAAGCATAGAGAGAGCACTGAGAACTAGTTTACTGTGTGAAGTTTCAAACGGCTACCATACACCTTGTGTGATTTAGTGTTCCAACTACATCTATCAATACACCAGAAAACAGAGTGAAACGTAAATATTCAACTGTTACGGCAAAAGAACGCTTCAACTAAGAAGAACGGAATTTGTGGGAGCCAAGTGGGATTTGGGTACTGATCATTACCGGCAAGCATCAGCAAGATTGGGTGAAAAACTGTTTTCTGAGATTTCAGGAAACTCGTAGTTTTGGGTAAACCTGTCAAAGGCTTTCAAATACAAGTGGTTTTCCCCAGTCTCTACCTAGGCTACTTCAAGAGGAAACAAAGCATAGAGAGAGCACTGAGAAGAACTTTATTGTGTGAAGTTTCAAACGGCTAGCAAAAACCGTGTGTGATTTAGGGTTCCAACTACATCTATCAATATACGAGAAAACAGAGTGAAACGTAAATATTCAACAGTTACTGGAAACGAACGCTTCAACCTAGAAGAATAAAATTTGGGGGACCAAGTGGTATTTGTGTACGGATGCTTACCGGCAAGTATCAGCAAGATTGGGTGAAAAACTGTTTTCTGAGATTTCAGGAAATTCGTGGTTTTGGGCAAACTTGTCAAAGGCTTTCAAATTCCAGTGATTTTCCCAAGTATCTACAAAGGCTACTTCAAGACGAAACAAAGCATAGAGAGAGCACTGAGAACTACTTTACTTTGTGAAGTTTCAAACGGCTAGCAAAACCGTGTGTGATTTAGGGTTCCAACTACATCTATCAATATAGCAGAAAACAGAGTGAAACGTAAATATTCAACTGTTACTGCAAACGAACGCTTCAACCTAGAAGAACAGAATTTGGGGGAGCCAAGTGTGATTTGGGTACTGATCATTACCGCCAAGCATCAGCAAGATTTGCGGAAAAACTGTTTTCTGAGATTTCAGAAAACTCGTGGTTTTGGGGAAACTTTTCAAAGGCTTTCAAATGCAAGTGATTTTCCCCAGTCTCTACCTAGGCTACTTTAAGAGGAAACAAAGTATAGAGAGAGCACTGAGAACTAGTTTACTGTGTATAGTTTCAAACGGCTAGCAAAAACCGTGTGTGATTTAGCGTTCCAACTACATCTATCAGTATAGGAGAAAACAGAGTGAAACCTAAATATTCAACTGTTACTGCAAACGAACGCTTCAACTTAGAAGAACGGAATTTGTGGGAGCCAAGTGGGATTTGGGTACTGATCATTACCGGCAAGCATCAGCCAGATTGGGTGAAAAACTGTTTTCTGAGATTTCAGGAAACTCGTAGTTTTGGGTAAACCTGTGAAAGGCTTTCAAATACAAGTGGTTTTCCCCAGTCTCTACCTAGGCTACTTCAAGAAGAAACAAAGCATAGAGATAGCACTGAGAAGAACTTTATTGTGTGAAGTTTCAAACGGCTAGCATACACCTTGTGTGATTTATGGTTCCAACTACATCTATCAATATACGAGAAAGCAGAGTGAAACGTAAATATTCAACAGTTACTGGAAACGAACGCTTCAACCTAGAAGAATGAAATTTGGGGGACCAAGTGGTATTTGTGTACTGATGCTTGCCGGCAAGTATCAGCAAGATTGGGTGAAAAACTGTTTTCTGAGATTTCAGGAAAATCGTGGTTTTGGGGAAACTTGTCAAAGGCTTTCAAATTCCAGTGATTTTCCCAAGTATCTACAAAGGCTATTCAAGATGAAACAAAGCATAGAGAGAGCACTGAGAACTAGTTTACTGTGTGAAGTTTCAAACGGCTAGCATACACCTTGTGTGATTTAGGGTTCCAACTACATCTATCAATACACCAGAAAACAGAGTGAAACGTAAATATTCAACTGTTACTGCAAACGAACGCTTCAACTTAGAAGAACGGAATTTGTGGGAGCCAAGTGGGATTTGTGTACTGATGCTTACCGGCAAGTATCAGCAAGATTGGGTGAAAAACTGTTTTCTGAGATTTCAGGAAAATCGTAGTTTTGGGGAAACTTGTCAAAGGCTTTCAAATTCCAGTGATTTTCCCAAGTATCTACAAAGGCTACTTCAAGACGAAACAAAGCATAGAGAGAGCACTGAGAACTACTTTACTTTGTGAAGTTTCAAACGGCTAGCAAAACCGTGTGTGATTTAGGGTTCCAACTACATCTATCAATATAGCACAAAACAGAGTGAAACGTAAATATTCAACTGTTACTGCAAACGAACGCTTCAACCTAGAAGAACAGAATTTGGGGGAGCCAAGTGTGATTTGGGTACTGATCATTACCGCCAAGCATCAGCAAGATTTGCAGAAAAACTGTTTTCTGAGATTTCAGAAAACTCGTGGTTTTGGGGAAACTTTTCAAAGGCTTTCAAATGCAAGTGATTTTCCCCAGTCTCTACCTAGGCTACTTTAAGAGGAAACAAAGTATAGAGAGAGCACTGAGAACTAGTTTACTGTGTATAGTTTCAAACGGCTAGCAAAAACCGTGTGTGATTTAGCGTTCCAACTACATCTATCAGTATAGGAGAAAACAGAGTGAAACCTAAATATTCAACTGACACTGCAAACGAATGCTTCAACCTAGAAGAATTAAATTTTGGGGACGAAGTGGTATTTGTGTACTGATGCTTACCAGCAAGTATCAGCAAGATTGGGTGAAAAACTGATTTCTGAGATTTCAGGAAAATCGTAGTTTGGGGAAACTTGTCAAAGGATTTCAAATTCCAGTGATTTTTCCCCAGTCTCTACCTAGGCTACTTCAAGAGGAAACAAAGCATAGAGATAGCACTGAGAAGAACTTTATTGTGTGAAGTTTCAAACGGCTAGCATACACCTTGTGTGATTTAGGGTTCCAACTACATCTATCAATATACGAGAAAACAGAGTGAAACGTAAATATTCAACAGTTACTGGAAACGAACGCTTCAACCTAGAAGAATGAAATTTGGGGGACCAAGTGGTATTTGTGTACTGATCATTAACGCCAATCATCAGCAAAATTGGGTGAAAAACTGTTTTCTGAGATTTCAGGAAACTCGTGGTTTTGGGGAAACGTGTCAAAGGCTTTCAAATTCCAGTGATTTTCCCAAGTATCTACAAAGGCTATTCAAGACAAAACAAAGCATAGAGAGAGCACTGAGAACTAGTTTCCTGTGTGAAGTTTCAAACGCCCAGCACAAACCGTGTGTGATTTAGGGTTCCAACTACATCTATCCAGATAGCAGAAAACAGAGTGAAACGTAAATATTCAACTGTTACTGCAAACGAACGCTTCAACCTGGAAGAACGAAGTTTGGAGGACTAAGTGGTATTTGTGTACTGATCATTACCGCCAATCATCAGCAAGATTGGGTGAAAAACTGTTTTCTGAGATTTCAGGAAACTCGTGGTTTTGGGGAAACGTGTCAAAGGCTTTCAAATTCCAGTGATTTTCCCAAGTATCTACAAAGGCTATTCAAGACAAAACAAAGCATAGAGAGAGCACTGAGAACTAGTTTACTGTGTGACGTTTCAAACGGCTTGCATACACCTTGTGTGATTTAGGGTTCCAACTACATCTATCAATATCCGAGAAAACAGAGTGAAACGTAAATATTCAACTGCTACCGCAAACGAACCCTTCAACCTAGAAGAACGAAGTTTGGGGGCCAAGTGGCAATTGTGTACTGATGCTTACTGGCAAGTATCAGCAAGATTGGGTGAAAAACTGTTGTCGGAGATTTCAGGAAAATCGTAGTTTGGGGAAACTTGTCAAAGGCTTTGAAATTCCAGTGAGTTTCCCCAGTCTCTACAAAGGCTACTTCAAGACGAAACAAAGCATAGAGAGAGCACTGAGAACTACTTTACTTTGTGAAGTTTCAAACGGCTAGCAAAACCGTGTGTGATTTAGGGTTCCAACTACATCTATCAATATAGCAGAAAACAGAGTGAAACGTAAATATTCAACTGTTACTGCAAACGAACGCTTCAACCTAGAAGAAGGGAATTTGGGGGAGCCAAGTGTGATTTGGGTACTGATCATTACCGCCAAGCATCAGCAAGATTGGCGGAAAAACTGTTTTCTGAGATTTCAGAAAACTCGTGGTTTTGGGGAAACTTTTCAAAGGCTTTCAAATGCAAGTGATTTTCCCCAGTCTCTACCTAGGCTACTTTAAGAGGAAACAAAGTATAGAGAGAGCACTGAGAACTAGTTTACTGTGTATAGTTTCAAACGGCTAGCAAAAACCGTGTGTGATTTAGCGTTCCAACTACATCTATCAGTATAGGAGAAAACAGAGTGAAACCTAAATATTCAACTGTTACTGCAAACGAACGCTTCAACTTAGAAGAACGGAATTTGTGGGAGCCAAGTGGGATTTGGGTACTGATCATTACCGGCAAGCATCAGCAAGATTGGGTGAAAAACTGTTTTCTGAGATTTCAGGAAACTCGTAGTTTTGGGTAAACCTGTCAAAGGCTTTCAAATACAAGTGGTTTTCCCCAGTCTCTACCTAGGCTACTTCAAGAGGAAACAAAGTGTAGAGAGAGCACTGAGAACTAGTTTACTGTGTATAGTTTCAAACGGCTAGCAAAAACCGTGTGTGATTTAGGGTTCCAACTACATCTATCAATATACGAGAAAACAGAGTGAAACCTAAATATTCAACTGTTACTGCAAACGAATGCTTCAACCTGGAAGATCGAAGTTTGGGGGACTAAGTGGTATTTGTGTACTGATCATTACCGCCAATCATCAGCAAGATTGGGTGAAAAACTGTTTTCTGAGATTTCAGGATACTCGTGGTTTTGGGGAAACGTGTCAAAGGCTTTCAAATTCCAGTGATTTTCCCAAGTATCTACAAAGGCTATTAAAGACGAAACAAAGAATAGAGAGAGCACTGAGAACTAGTTTACTGTGTGAAGTTTCAAACGGCTTGCATACACCTTGTGTGATTTAGGGTTCCAACTACATCTATCAGTATAGGAGAAAACAGAGTGAAACCTAAATATTCAACTGTCACTGCAAACGAATGCTTCAACCTAGAAGAATTAAATTTGGGGGACGAAGTGGTATTTGTGTACTGATGCTTACCAGCAAGTATCAGCAAGATTGGGTGAAAAACTGTTTTCTGAGATTTCAGGAAACTCGTGGTTTTGGGAAACTTCTCAAAGGTTTTCAAATACAAGTGATTTTCCCAGTCTCTACCTAGGCTACTTCAAGAGGAAACAAAGCATAGAGAGAGCACTGAGAAGAACTTTATTGTGTGTAGTTTCAAACAGCTAGCAAAAACCGTGTTTGATTTAGGGATTTAGGGTTCCAACTACATCTATCAATATAGCAGAAAACAGAGTGAAACGTAAATATTCAACTGTTACTGCAAACGAACGCTTCAACCTAGAAGAACGAAATTTGGGGGAGCCAAGTGGGATTTGGGTACTGATCATTACCGCCAAGCATCAGCAAGATTGGGTGAAAAACTGTTTTCTGAGATTTCAGGAAAATCGTTGTTTTGGAGAAACTTGTCAAAGGCTTTCAAATACAAGTGATTTTCCCCAGTCTCTTCCTAGGCTACTTCAAGTGGAAACAAAGCATAGAGAGAGCACTGAGAAGAACTTTATTGGTGTGAAGTTTCAAACAGCTAGATAAAACCGTGTTTGATGTAGGGTTCCAACTACATCTATCAATACACCAGAAAACAGAGTGAAACGTAAATATTCAACTGTTACGGCAAAAGAACGCTTCAACTAAGAAGAACGGAATTTGTGGGAGCCAAGTGGGATTTGGGTACTGATCATTACCGGCAAGCATCAGCAAGATTGGGTGAAAAACTGTTTTCTGAGATTTCAGGAAACTCGTAGTTTTGGGTAAACCTGTCAAAGGCTTTCAAATACAAGTGGTTTTCCCCAGTCTCTACCTAGGCTACTTCAAGAGGAAACAAAGCATAGAGAGAGCACTGAGAAGAACTTTATTGTGTGAAGTTTCAAACGGCTAGCAAAAACCGTGTGTGATTTAGGGTTCCAACTACATCTATCAATATACGAGAAAACAGAGTGAAACGTAAATATTCAACAGTTACTGGAAACGAACGCTTCAACCTAGAAGAATAAAATTTGGGGGACCAAGTGGTATTTGTGTACGGATGCTTACCGGCAAGTATCAGCAAGATTGGGTGAAAAACTGTTTCTGAGATTTCAGGAAATTCGTGGTTTTGGGCAAACTTGTCAAAGGCTTTCAAATTCCAGTGATTTTCCCAAGTATCTACAAAGGCTACTTCAAGACGAAACAAAGCATAGAGAGAGCACTGAGAACTACTTTACTTTGTGAAGTTTCAAACGGCTAGCAAAACCGTGTGTGATTTAGGGTTCCAACTACATCTATCAATATAGCAGAAAACAGAGTGAAACGTAAATATTCAACTGTTACTGCAAACGAACGCTTCAACCTAGAAGAACAGAATTTGGGGGAGCCAAGTGTGATTTGGGTACTGATCATTACCGCCAAGCATCAGCAAGATTTGCGGAAAAACTGTTTTCTGAGATTTCAGAAAACTCGTGGTTTTGGAGAAACTTTTCAAAGGCTTTCAAATGCAAGTGATTTTCCCCAGTCTCTACCTAGGCTACTTTAAGAGGAAACAAAGTATAGAGAGAGCACTGAGAACTAGTTTACTGTGTATAGTTTCAAACGGCTAGCAAAAACCGTGTGTGATTTAGCGTTCCAACTACATCTATCAGTATAGGAGAAAACAGAGTGAAACCTAAATATTCAACTGTTACTGCAAACGAACGCTTCAACTTAGAAGAACGGAATTCTTCAACTTAGAAGAACGGAATTTGTTGAGGAGCCCAAGTGGGATTTGGGTACTGATCATTACCGGCAAGCATCAGCCAGATTGGGTGAAAAACTGTTTCTGAGATTTCAGGAAACTCGTAGTTTTGGGTAAACCTGTCAAAGGCTTTCAAATACAAGTGGTTTTCCCCAGTCTCTACCTAGGCTACTTCAAGAAGAAACAAAGCATAGAGATAGCACTGAGAAGAACTTTATTGTGTGAAGTTTCAAACGCTAGCATACACCTTGTGTGATTTATGGTTCCAACTACATCTATCAATATACGAGAAAGCAGAGTGAAACGTAAATATTCAACAGTTACTGGAACGAACGCTTCAACCTAGAAGAATGAAATTTGGGGACCAAGTGGTATTTGTGTACTGATGCTTACCGGCAAGTATCAGCAAGATTGGGTGAAAAACTGTTTCTGAGATTTCAGGAAAATCGTGGTTTTGGGAAACTTGTCAAAGGCTTTCAAATTCCAGTGATTTTCCCAAGTATCTACAAAGGCTATTCAAGATGAAACAAAGCATAGAGAGAGCACTGAGAACTAGTTTACTGTGTGAAGTTTCAAAGGCTAGCATACACCTTGTGTGATTTAGGGTTCCAACTACATCTATCAATACACCAGAAACAGAGTGAAACGTAAATATTCAACTGTTACTGCAAACGAACGCTTCAACTTAGAAGAACGGAATTTGGGGAGCCAAGTGGGATTTTGTACTGATGCTTACCGGCAAGTATCAGCAAGATTGGGTGAAAAACTGTTTTCTGAGATTCAGGAAATCGTAGTTTTGGGGAAACTTGTCAAAGGCTTTCAAATTCCAGTGATTTTCCCAGGTATCTACAAAGGCTACTTCAAGACGAAACAAAGCATAGAGAGAGCACTGAGAACTACTTTACTTTGTGAAGTTTCAAACGGCTAGCAAACCGTGTGTGATTTAGGGTTCCAACTACATCTATCAATATAGCAGAAAACAGAGTGAAACGTAAATATTCAACTGTTACTGCAAAACGAACGCTTCAACCTAGAAGAACAGAATTTGGGGGAGCCAAGTGTGATTTGGGTACTGATCATTACCGCCAAGCATCAGCAAGATTTGCAGAAAAACTGTTTTCTGAGATTTCAGAAACTCGTGGTTTTGGGGAAACTTTTCAAAGGCTTTCAAATGCAAGTGATTTTCCCCAGTCTCTACCTAGGCTACTTAAGAGGAAACAAAGTATAGAGAGAGCACTGAGAACTAGTTTACTGTGTATAGTTTTCAAACGGCTAGCAAAAACCGTGTGTGATTTAGCGTTCTAACTACATCTATCAGTATAGGAGAAAACAGAGTGAAACCTAAATATTCAACTGTCACTGCAAACGAATGCTTCAACCTAGAAGAATTAAATTTGGGGACGAAGTGGTATTTGTGTACTGATGCTTACCAGCAAGTATCAGCAAGATTGGGTGAAAAACTGATTTCTGAGATTTCAGGAAAATCGTAGTTTGGGGAAACTTGTCAAAGGCTTTCAAATTCCAGTGTTTTCCCAAGTATCTACAAAGGCTATTCAAGACGAAACAAAGCATACAGAGAGCACTGAGAACTAGTTTACTGTGTGAAGTTACATACGGCTAGCATACACCTTGTGTGATTTAGGGTTCCAACTACATCTATCAATATACGAGAAAACAGAGTGAAACGTAAATATTCAACAGTTACTGAAACGAACGCTTCAACCTAGAAGAATAAAATTTGGGGGACCAAGTGGTATTTGTGTACTGATGCTTACCGGCAAGTATCAGCAAGATTGGGTGAAAACTGATTTCTGAGATTTCAGGAAAATCGTAGTTTTGGGGAAACTTGTCAAAGGCTTTCAAATTCCAGTGATTTTCCCAAGTATCTACAAAGGCTACTTCAAGACGAAACAAGCATAGAGAGAGCACTGAGAACTACTTTACTTTGTGAAGTTTTCAAACGGCTAGCAAAACCGTGTGTGATTTAGGGTTCCAACTACATCTATCAATATACGAGAAAACAGAGTGAAACCTAAATATTCAACTGTCACTGAAAACGAACGCTTCAACCTACAAGAATGAAATTTGGGGACGAAGTGTTATTTGTGTACTGATGTTACCAGCAAGTATCAGCAAGATTGGGTGAAAAACTGATTTCTGAGATTTCAGGAAAATCGTAGTTTTGGGGGAAACTTGTAAAAGGATTTCAAATTCCAGTGATTTTCCCCAGTCTCTACCTAGGGTACTTCAAGAGGAAACAAAGCATAGAGATAGCACTGAGAAGAACTTTATTGTGTGAAGTTTCAAACGGCTAGCATACACCTTGTGTGATTTAGGGATGCAACCACATCTATCAATATACGAGAAACCAGAGTGAAACGTAAATATTCAACTGTTACTGCAAACGAACGCTTCAACCTAGAAGAACGGAATTTGGGGAGCAAGTGTGATTTGGGTACTGATCATTACCGCCAAGCATCAGCAAGATTGGCGAAAAACTGTTTTCTGAGATTTCAGAAAACTCGTGGTTTTGGGGAAACTTTTCAAAGGCTTTCAAATGCAAGTGATTTTCCCCAGTCTCTACCTAGGCTACTTCAAGAGGAAACAAAGATTAGAGAGAGCACTGAGAACTAGTTTACTGTGTATAGTTTCAAACGGCTACAAAAACCGTGTGTGATTTAGCGTTGCAACTACATCTATCAGTGTAGGAGAAAACAGAGTGAAACCTAAATATTCAACTGCTACTGCAAACGAACGCTTCAACTTAGAAGAACGGAATTTGTGGAGAGCCAAGTGGGATTTGGGTACTGATCATTACCGGCAAGCATCAGCAAGATTGGGTGAAAAACTGTTTCTGAGATTTCAGGAAACTCGTAGTTTTGGGTAAACCTGTGAAAGGCTTTCAAATACAAGTGGTTTTCCCAGTCTCTACCTAGGCTACTTCAAGAGGAAACAAAGTGTAGAGAGAGCACTGAGAACTAGTTTACTGTGTATAGTTTCAAACGGCTAGCAAAACCGTGTGTGATTTAGGGTTCCAACTACATCTATCAATATACGGAAAACAGAGTGAAACCTAAATATTCAACTGTCACTGCAACGAACGCTTCAACCTAGAAGAATGAAATTTGGGGGACGAAGTGGTATTTGTGATACTGATGCTTACCAGCAAGTATCAGCAAGATTGGGTGAAAAACTGATTTCTGAGATTTCAGGAAAATCGTAGTTTTGGGAAACTTGTCAAAGGCTTTCAAATTCCAGTGATTTTCCCAAGTATCTACAAAGGCTACTTCAAGACGAAACAAAGCATAGAGAGAGCACTGAGAACTAGTTACTGTGTGAAGTTTCAAATGGCCAGCAAAAACCGTGTGTGATTTAGGGTTCCAAATACATCTATCCATATAGCAGAAAACAGAGTGAAACGTAAATATTCAACTGTTACTGCAAACGAATGCTTCAACCTGGAAGATCGAAGTTTGGGGGACTAGTGGTATTTGTGTACTGATCATTACCGCCAATCATCAGCAAGATTGGGTGAAAAACTGTTTTCTGAGATTTCAGGATACTCGTGGTTTTGGGGAAACGTGTCAAAGGCTTTCAAATTCCAGTTGATTTTCCCAAGTATCTACAAAGGCTATTAAAGACGAAAACAAAGAATAGATAGAGCACTGAGAACTAGTTTACTGTGTGAAGTTTCAAACGGCTTGCATACACCTTGTGTGATTTAGGGTTCCAACTACATCTATCAATATACGAGAAACAGAGTGAAACGTGAATATTCAACAGTTACTGGAAACGAACGCTTCAAACTAGAAGAATGAAATTTGGGGGACCAAGTGGTATTTGTGTACTGATGCTTACCGGCAAGTATCAGCAAGATTGGGTGAAAAACTGTTTTCTGAGATTTCAGGAAAATCGTAGTTTTGGGGAAACTTGTCAAAGGCTTTCAAATTCCAGTGATTTTCCCAAGTATCTACAAAGGTTACTTCAAGACGAAACAAAGCATAGATAGAGCACTGAGAACTAGTTTACTGTGTGAAGTTTCTAACGGCTAGCATACACCTTGTGTGAATTTAGGGTTTCCAACTACATCTATCAATATACGAGAAAACAGAGTGAAACCTAAATATTCAACTGTCACTGCAAACGAACGCTTCAACCTAGAAGAATGAAATTTGGGGGACGAAGTGGTATTTGTGTACTGATGCTTACCAGCAAGTATCAGCAAGATTGGGTGAAAAACTGATTTCTGAGATTTCAGGAAAATCGTAGTTTTGGGGAAACTTGTCAAAATGGCTTTCAAATTCCAGTGATTTTCCCAAGTATCTACAAAGGCTACTTCAAAGACGAAACAAAGCATAGAGAGAGCACTGAGAACTAGTTTACTGTGTGAAGTTTCAAATGGCCAGCAAAAACCGTGTGTGATTTAGGGTTCCAAATACATCTATCCATATAGCAGAAAACAGAGTGAAAGTAAATATTCAACTGTTACTGCAAACGAATGCTTCAACCTGGAAGATCGAAGTTTGGGGGACTAAGTGGTATTTGTGTACTGATCATTACCGCCAATCATCAGCAAGATTGGGTGAAAAACTGTTTTCCTGAGATTTCAGGATACTCGTGGTTTTGGGGAAACGTGTCAAAGGCTTTCAAATTCCAGTGATTTTCCCAAGTATCTACAAAGGCTATTAAAGACGAAACAAAGAATAGAGAGAGCACTGAGAACTAGTTTACTGTGTGAAGTTTCAAACGGCTGCATACACCTTGTGTGATTTAGGGTTCCAACTACATCTATCAGTATAGGAGAAAACAGAGTGAAACCTAAATATTCAACTGTCACTGCAAACGAATGCTTCAACCTAGAAGAATTAAATTTGGGGACAGAAGTGGTATTTGTGTACTGATGCTTACCAGCAAGTATCAGCAAGATTGGGTGAAAACTGTTTTCTGAGATTTCAGGAAACTCGTGGTTTTGGGGAAACTTCTCAAAGGTTTTCAAATTCCAGTGATTTTCCCCAGTCTCTACCTAGGGTACTTCAAGAGGAAACAAAGCATAGAGATAGCACTGAGAAGAACTTTATTGTGTGAAGTTTCAAACGGCTAGCATACACCTTGTGTGATTTAGGGATGCAACCACATCTATCAATATACGAGAAAACAGAGTGAAACGTAAATATTCAACTGTTACTGCAAACGAACGCTTCAACCTAGAAGAACGGAATTTGGGGGAGCCAAGTGTGATTTGGGTACTGATCATTACCGCCAAGCATCAGCAAGATTGGCGGAAAAACTGTTTTCTGAGATTTCAGAAAACTCGTGGTTTTGGGGAAACGTTTCAAAGGCTTTCAAATGCAAGTGATTTTCCCCAGTCTCTACCTAGGCTACTTCAAGAGGAAACAAAGTATAGAGAGAGCACTGAGAACTAGTTTACTGTGTATAGTTTCAAACGGCTAGCAAAAAACCGTGTGTGATTTAGCGTTGCAACTACATCTATCAGTGTAGGAGAAAACAGAGTGAAACCTAAATATTCAACTGCTACTGCAAACGAACGCTTCAACTTAGAAGAACGGAATTTGTGGGAGCCAAGTGGGATTTGGGTACTGATCATACCGGCAAGCATCAGCAAGATTGGGTGAAAAACTGTTTTCTGAGATTTCAGGAAACTCGTAGTTTTGGGTAAACCTGTCAAAGGCTTTCAAATACAAGTGGTTTTCCCCCAGTCTCTACCTAGGCTACTTCAAGAGGAAACATAGTGTAGAGAGAGCACTGAGAACTAGTTTACTGTGTATAGTTTCAAACGGCTAGCAAAAACCGTGTGTGATTTAGGGTTCCAACTACATCTATCAATATACGAGAAAACAGAGTGAAACCTAAATATTCAACTGTCACTGCAAACGAACGCTTCAACCTAGAAGAATGAAATTTGGGGGACGAAGTGGTATTTGTGTACTGATCATTACCGCCAATCATCAGCAAGATTGGGTGAAAAACTGTTTTCTGAGATTTCAGGAAACTCGTGGTTTTGGGGAAACGTGTCAAAGGCTTTCAAATTCCAGTGATTTTCCAAATATCTACAAGGCTATTCAAGACAAAACAAAGCATAGAGAGAGCACTGAGAACTAGTTTAGTGTGTGAAGTTTCAAACGGCTTGCATACACCTTGTGTGATTTAGGGTTCCAACTACATCTATCAATATACGAGAAAACAGAGTGAAACGTGATATTCAACAGTTACTGGAAACGAACGCTTCAACTTAGAAGAATGAAATTTGGGGGACGAAGTGGTATTTGTTTACTGATGCTTACCCAGCAAGTATCAGGAGATTGGGTGAAAAACTGATTTCTGAGATTTCAGGAAAATCGTAGTTTTGGGGAAACTTGTCAAAGGATTTCAAATTCCAGTGATTTTCCCCAGTCCCTACCTAGGCTACTTCAAGCGGAAACAAAGCATAGAGATAGCACTGGAGAAGAACTTTATTGTGTGAAGTTTCAAAGGGCTAGCATACACCTTGTGTGATTTAGGGTTCCAACTACATCTATCCAGATAGCAGAAAACAGAGTGAAACGTAAATATTCAACTGTTACTGCAAACGAACGCTTCAACCTGGAAGAACGAAGTTTGGAGACTAAGTGGTATTTGTGTACTGATCATTACCGCCAATCATCAGCAAGATTGGGTGAAAAACTGTTTTCTGAGATTTCAGGAAACTCGTGGTTTTGGGGAAACGTGTCAAAGGCTTTCAAATTCCAGTGATTTTCCCAAGTATCTACAAAGGCTATTCAAGACAAAACAAAGCATAGAGACAGCACTGAGAACTAGTTTACTGTGTGAAGTTTCAAACGGCTAGCATACACCTTGTGTGATTTAGGGTTCCAACTACATCTATCCTATATGAGAAAACAGAGTGAAACGTAAATATTCAACTGTTACTTCAAACGAACGCTTCAACCTAGAAGAATGAAATTTGGGGGACGAAGTGGTATTTGTGTACTGATGCTTACCGGCAAGTATCAGCAAGATTTGGGTGAAAAACTGTTTTCTGAGATTTCAGGAAAATCGTAGTTTTGGGGAAACTTGTCAGAGTCTTTCAAATACAAGTGATTTTCCCCGGTCTGTACTCTAGGCTACTTCAAGAGGAAACAAAGCATAGAGAGAGCACTGGGAACTACTTTACTCTGTATAGTTTCAAACGGCTAGCAAAAACCGTGTGTGATTTAGTGTTCCAACTACACCTATCAGTATAGTAGAAAACAGGTGAAACGTAAATATTCAACTGTTCCTGCAAACGAAAGCTTCCACCTAGAAGATCGAAGTTTGGGGGGCCAATTGGCAATTGTGTACTGATGCTTACCGGCAAGTATGACCAAGATTAGGTGAAAAACTGTTTTCTGAGATTTCAGGAAAATCGAAGTTTCGGAGAAACTTGTCAAAGGCTTTCAAATTCCAGTGATTTTCCCACGTATCTACAAAGGGCTACTTCAAGTCGAAACAAAGCATAGAGAGAGCACTGAGAACTACTTTACTTTGTGAGGTTTCAAACGGCTAGCATACACCTTGTGTGATTTCGGGTTCCAACTACATCTATCAATACACCAGAAAACAGAGTGAAACGTAAATATTCAACTGTTACTGCAAACGAACGCTTCAACTTAGAAGAACGGAATTTGTGGGAGCCAAGTGGGATTTGGGTACTGATCATTACCGGCAAGCATCAGCAAGATTGGGTGAAAAACTGTTTTCTGAGATTTCAGGAAACTCGTAGTTTTGGGTAAACCTGTCAAAGGCTTTCAAATACAAGTGTTTTCCCCAGTCTGTACCTAGGGCTACTTCAAGAGGAAACAAAGTATAGAGAGAGCACTGAGCACTAGTTTACAGTGTATAGTTTCAAACAGCTAGCAAAAAACCGTGTGTGATTTAGGGTTCCAACTACATCTATCAGTATTGAGAAAACAGAGTGAAACCTAAATATTCAAGTGTTACTGCAAACGAACGCTTCAACCTAGAAGAACGAAATTTGGGGGAGCCAAGTGGGATTTGGATACTGATCATTACCGCCAAGCATCAGCAAGATTGCGGAAAAACCTGTTTTCTGAGATTTCAGGAAACTCGTGGTTTTGGGGAAACTTTTCAAAGGCTTTCAAATGCAAGTGATTTTCCCTAGTCTCTACCTAGGCTACTTCAAGAGGAAACAAAGCATAGAGATAGCACTGAGAAGAACTTTATTGTGTGAAGTTTCAAACGGCTAGCAAAACCGTGTGTGATTTAGCGTTCCAACTACATCTATCAGTATAGGAGAAAACAGAGTGAAACCTAAATATTCAACTGTTACTGCAATCGAACGCTTCAACCTAGAAGAACGGAATGTGTGGAGCCAAGTGGGATTTGGGTACTGATCATTACGGCCAAGCATCTCCAAGATTGGCGGAAAAACTGTTTTCTGAGATTTCAGGAAACTTGTGGTTTGGGGAAACTTGTCAAAGGCTTTCAAATACAAGTGATTTTCCCCAGTTCTCTACCTAGGCTACTTCAAGAGGAAATGAAGCATAGAGAGAGCACTGGGAACTACTTTACTCTGTATAGTTTCAAACGGCTAGCAAAAATCGTGTGTGATTTAGCGTTCCAGCTACACCTATCAGTATAGTAGAAAACAGGTGAAACGTAAATATTCAACTGTTCCTGCAAACGAACGCTTCAAACTAGAAGAACGAAGTTTGGGGGGCCAAGTGGTATTTGTGTACTGATCATTACATGCAAGCATCAGCAAGATTGGCTGAAAAACTGTTTTCTGAGATTTCAGGAAACTCGTAGATTTGGGGAAAATTCTCAAAGGCTTTCAAATACAAGTGATTTTCGCAAGTGGTCTACTAAGGCTACTTCCAGACGAAACAAAGCATAGAGAGATCACTGAGAACTAGTTTACTGTGTGAAGTTTCAAACGGCTAGCATACACCTTGTGTGATTTAGGGTTCCAACTACATCTATGAATATACGAGAAAACAGAGTGAAACCTAAATATTCAACTGTTACTGCAAACGAACGCTTCAACCTAGAAGAACGAAACTTGGGGAGGCCAAGTGGGATTTGAATACTGATCATTACCACCAAGTTATCACGAAGAGTGGATGAAAAAATGTTTTCTCATATTTGAGGCAACTCGTATTTTTTTGAAGCTTATCAAATGTTTCAATGCAAGTCTTTTTTCCCAGTCTTTACTTAGGCTACTTCAAGAGGAAACAAATCAAAGAGAGAGCACTGAGAACTACTTTATTGTGTGAAGTTTCAAGCAGCTTGATAAAACCGTGTTTGATTTAGGATTCCAACTACATCTATCAATATAGCAGAAAAGAGAGTGAAACCTAAATATTCACCTGTTATTGCAAACGAACGCTTCAACCTAGAATTACGAAATATGGGGTCCCAAGTGGGATTTGGGTACTGATTATTACCGCCAAGTATCAGCAAGATTGGTTGAAAAACTGTTTTCTGAGATTTCAGAAAACTCGATGGTTTTGGGGAAACTTTTCAAAGGCTTTCAAATGCAAGTGATTTTCCCCAGTCTCTACCTAGGCTACTTCAAGAGGAAACAAAGTATAGAGAGAGCACTGAGAACTAGTTTACTGTGTATAGTTTCAAACGCTAGCAAAAACCGTGTGTGATTTAGCGTTCCAACTACATCTATCAGTATAGGAGAAAACAGAGTGAAACCTAAATATTCAACTGTTACTGCAAACGAACGCTTCAACTTAGAAGAACGGAATTTGTGGGAGCCAAGTGGGATTTGGGTACTGATGCTTACCACAAGTATCAGCAAGATTGGGTGAAAAAACTGATTTCTGAGATTTCAGGAAAATCGTAGTTTTGGGGAAACTTGTCAAAGGCTTTCAAATTCCAGTGATTTTCCCAAGTATCTACAAAGGCTACTTCAAGACGAAACAAAGCATAGAGAGAGCACTGAGAACTAGTTTACTGTGTGAAGTTTCAAACGGCCAGCAAAAACCGTGTGTGATTTAGGGTTCCAAATACATCTATCCATATAGCAGAAAACAGAGTGAAACGTAAATATTCAACTGTTACTGCAAACGAACGCTTCAACCTGGAAGAACGAAGTTTGGGGGACTAAGTGGTATTTGTGTACTGATCATTACCGCCAATCATATCAGCAAGATTGGGTGAAAAACTGTTTTCTGAGATTTCAGGAAACTCGTGGTTTTGGGGAAACGTGTCAAAGGCTTTCAAATTCCAGTGATTTTCCCAAGTATCTACAAAGGCTATTCAAGACGAAACAAAGCATAGAGAGCACTGAGAACTAGTTTACTGTGTGAAGTTTCAAACGGCTTGCATACACCTTGTGTGATTTAGGGTTCCAAATACATCTATCAATATACGAGAAAACAGAGTGAAACGTGAATATTCAACAGTTACTGGAAACGAACGCTTCAAACTAGAAGAATGAAATTTGGGGGGACCAAGTGGTATTTGTGTACTGATGCTTACCGGCAAGTATCAGCAAGATTGGGTGAAAAACTGTTTCTGAGATTTCAGGAAAATCGTAGTTTTGGGGAAACTTGTCAAAGGCTTTCAAATTCCAGTGATTTTCCCAAGTATCTACAAAGGCTATTGAAGACAAAACAAAGCATAGAGAGAGCACTGAGAACTAGTTTACTGTGTGAAGTTTCAAACGGCTAGCATACACCTTGTGTGATTTAGGGTTCCAACTACATCTATCAATATATGAGAAAACAGAGTGAAACGTAATATTCAACTGTTACTTCAAACGAACGCTTCAACCTAGAAGAATGAAATTTGGGGGACGAAGTGGTATTTGTGTACTGATTCTTACCGGCAAGTATCAGCAAGATTGGGTGAAAAACTGTTTTCTGAGATTTCAGGAAAATCGTAGTTTTGAAGAAACTTGTCAAAGTCTTTCAAATACAAGTGATTTTCCCCAGTCTGTACCTAGGCTACTTCAAGAGGAAACAAAGCATAGAGAGAGCACTGGGAACTACTTTACTCTGTATAGTTTCAAACGGCTAGCAAAAACCGTGTGTGATTTAGCGTTCCAACTACACCTATCAGTATAGTAGAAAACAGGTGAAACGTAAATATTCAACTGTTCCTGCAAACGAAAGCTTCCCACCTAGAAGATCGAAGTTTGGGGGGCCAATTGGCAATTGTGTACTGATGCTTACCGGCAAGTATGACCAAGATTAGGTGAAAAACTGTTTTCTGAGATTTCAGGAAAATCGTAGTTTGGGGAAACTTGTCAAAGGCTTTCAAATTCCAGTGAGTTTCCCCAGTCTCTACAAAGGCTACTTCAAGACGAAACAAAGCATAGAGAGAGCACTGAGAACTACTTTACTTTGTGAAGTTTCAAACGGCTAGCAAAACCGTGTGTGATTTAGGGTTCCAACTACATCTAATCAGTATAGGAGAAAACAGAGCTGAAACCTAAATATTCAA
>NW_027288006.1:0-28675 GCF_047511675.1 Marmota flaviventris
TGTAAAATGGAAATAATAATAATAGTACATAAAAATTAAATGATAATAAAGTATGCCAAGTGCTTAGCTCAAGTGCCTGGCACAGTGAAAAACTTAAAAACATATCAATTACTACTACTATTATATATATATAATATTTTTCTGTGTCAGGCAGAATAGAGGAGCTGGGAAATGAACTTTCTGTTCTTATTTGTTAGTTAATATTTAATATGCTAAGCACCAGAGAGACTAATTGTTTGCCATAGCCCTTGCTGAGAATGAGAAAAGAAAAAAAAAAAACAGATCTTTTCTTGCTTCTGTTTTCATTCTCATCAAAAGATTGAGGAAAAGACGAGAGGAACAGAAGACCACTCATTTACTAAAAAAAAAAAATATATATATATATATATATATATATATATATATATATATATGCTTCCTCTTTGACTTTGTGCTATGTGTGCATGTGCAACAATCCCCTTCAATCCAGTAGGATCTCGTTTGAGTTTGAACAGGAGCGTTTCTTATTAGAGAAGGACACAGTGTTGACCGGGCAGCATGTTTGTTTGCCAGGGGTTCTGGGGCTCTTGGAAAGGTCTTGGGGCAGAGTTGGTTTTCAAATCTGCAGCCAGGAAAACATACTCATAATGCCCACATGCTTGCAGTGTGACACATAGCTTGTCACACAGATTGCAGCGGCTGCTTGATTAATTTCCCAGTAAAGATCATCTTCATGAGATATTCTTAGGGATGAGCACTGTGAGTGAGGTGCATGCCACCGAGGACACAGCCACCTAAGTTCAAAGGCTCCTCCCCTTACCAGCCCCTGTGAGCTGCTTTGTGTTCATGGCCTACCCAGGAAATTGCCTTCAGTAGGGAGGAGACTGTGACTTGCCCAGGAGCTGAATTTGAGAATCAAAGGGCTGATTTCAGGCAATGATATGTTGTTTATCTGGAAAAGGGCTTGGGGACTGCTTTCATGTTCTCCTGTAAAAGGAATAAAAATCAGCATAGATTCAGACTGAATGATTGGGTCTGGTAGATGTTTGAGTTAAAACCAGAGTAAACAATGAAACACCACCATCTCACCAATGACACATAGACGGACCTGACATGGCCCCAAAAGAGGAAAAATAATGCAGGGGATTGAGGCAAAAGGATGTTAAAAATGAAGTCAACTAGAATAACTGAATTTTGTTTTTCTTCTTGTTTTAGAAGAGCATATGAAAATAACAGGAAGATTGGAAAGTAACAACATTGTGTAATGTCTGGAAAGAAGCTAAAGAAAATGCACACTGCCAGGCATGGTGGCACATGCCTATAATCTCAACAGCTCAGAGGCTGAGGTAGGTGGATTGTGAGTTTGAAGCCAGCCTCAGGAATTTAGCAAGACCTTGTTTCAAAATAAAAAAAATAAAAAGGGTTGGCGATGTAGTTCAGTGGCAAAGCACCCTGGGGTTCAATCCTAGTATTGCCTCCCAGCCAAAAGTGCACTATTTCACTAGAAGGGAAAAAGGCCAAAGAAAGTACATAAGGGAATTTCTGTATGTGTAACCAGCCGTTTCCTTCACTACCTAAGACAAAATAGCAGGAATTGGGGGCCTAGTGAGTTAGGAATTTGGGTTAGACCATGAGATGCTGTTACTATAATAACAGTAGAGGAGAGCAGGGACTGTATGGGACAAATACCTCAGGAGGGTCCCCAAGCATCAGGAGTGGCTCTCAACCACCTTCCAATTTTAGGTAGAAAGTTGCAAATGTTGTAGTAAATTTCTGACTATAAAATCTTTTAACCTAGATACACACTTTATTTATGACCTCAAACAGGAAGACAATAAGAAGGTTTAAAAATAACCAAAGCAAGCCATAGAAATATCAAGTAGTGAACAGTAAATATGTCTTTCATGAACAAAACAGGCTTTTTAAGAGCAAGGGATTTTGACTAGACGATTGCCGTCATGGGTGTCCTTATTTTAATTTTTAAGTATACTTCCTTGTTTGTAATATTTTTCTCTGAGCCATTTAGGGCTCATTCCAGATTCTAATTCGTCCTTCCAGAGTCACACATTCACATAATTAGATTAGGCTGCCCTCTGGTGGCAGGAACCTTAACTGAGTTTCTGATAAAGCACGCTGTTTTATGTTAATATTTTTAACGGAGTTTTTACATGTAACAAATGCAAACTCACAATTTTCACAGAATGAAGAAACAATTGACACCTAATTACAGTTCCTTTTCCATTTCTTGTAAAGAATTCAGAAAGCAGTTGGACTCTTGAGGAACCTCAGTAATATTCATTATATTCTATTGAAAAGAGATTTCGTCAACAGGGACCCCATGTCACTGAGATTGACAGCATGTTTGATGAATAAGCTTTCACTGTCGATGGTTTATAAAGAGATGACCTCAGCTAGGACAATCTTCTGAAACCTACTTTAAAATGGACCTGAAAAGAAAAAAAAAAAGGTTAATGATTGTTGAAAATATCCAGGAAGTAAGAAAAAAAATAATAATTGAATTTCAGTAATTATCTAAGCAATAAGCTTAATCAACAGACAGGATTCTAGTCTGGATACTGTCACTATCTAGCTCTGTGCTTTTGGCTTCATTAGGCACCCCAATAACCTTAAAATGAGTTCCTATTTTTTTCTTTTAGTACCACCAATGTTAATTATAACCTGAAGAGTCTCAATTAATATACTCTCCAGGAGACTGCAGTCAACACAGACCCAATAATATATGCATACACATTTTAAAGACAATTAAAAATGATGGCTGCACAGGAAGACTTCCTCTGATTATTTGAAAGATATTGGGGAATATGACAAACATGAATGTCAAAGCTGTCATGTTATAGACACACAACCCTGAAAGAACCTGGCATTCAATCATCTCAAACTCACATTTTGGAGAAAAGGTTTGTGATGGATCTGGCTTTGGTCAGGGGCCACCCAGGCCTGTATAACTATGTCTGTGAATACTGTGAACAGGGACACTGGGGCAGATAATCAATAGATGTGAACTGAAAGGGGAAACTCAGATTGAAAAGGCAGCTTTGAGCCTTGATAAACATGTTTGTATGCTGCTGTTCCTGCTATTGATAATTAATATTAATTTTTTAATCTATCACATTGAATTTAGATAGTATAACTAAAGTCATATTTTTAGTTAATGTATTCTAATCCATGCCACAAAAATGTTGAATGATTCTGTAAAGATTTCTTACAAAGAATATAGCATAATAAAATAAATTAATCTCAGATAAAAATACATCTGAGCCTTAAATGTGTGCTATAAAACTCCATAATTTGAAAAAAAAAGTCAAACTTCTAATAAAAGGATCTGAGATGGGAGCAAAGATCATTGAAAAAGCATTCTCAAAGTATGGTTTTGCCTAATATTTTTATGTTTCCAGTATTTTATATTCGTATATTAACTATTTCCTCTGATACTCTGGGTAATAGGATCATGAGTTAATGTTCACACTTTAATCAAGACAAAAATGAGGGATTTCTCAAAATCACAGACAAATTCCCAAACTAGTAATAGCCCACATGATTTTTGTTTGGTCTATCCATCCATCAATCCATTTATTCATTTATGCATCAGATCATTATTGGGCAAGTCATTGTATTATATATGTACTCTTTTTTAATGTATAGATTTTTTTTAGACTTTTATTTTATTTATTTTTCTGGGTGGTACTGAGGATCAAACCCAGTGCCTCACACCTGTTTGACAAGCGCTCTACCACTGAGCTACAACCTCAGCCCCCATATGTGCTCTTATAAGGGGAACAAAGGTGAATTAAATTGGATATTCTTGTATTCTCGGTGCTTGCAACATATTAGGACCAATGAAACAGCCACATATGTAAATACAGAAAACAAACTGAAATGGATGCTTTAGAAGTTCATAGGGTTGGAATTTCGGAAGCTTTATGCAGTTCAGCTTCTCTTACAGGGTAAGAGAATGGTATACTAGTACTCTGTAGAATGTCTGCTATCCAGGGAATAGAACCACCATTTGACCCAACTATCCCACTCCTTGATCTATACCCAGATGATTTTAAAACAGCATACTACAGGGATACAGCCACATCAATATTTATAGCAGCACAATTCACAATAGCTGAACCGTGGAATCAACCTAAATGCCCTTCAGTAGATGAATGGATAAAGAAAATGTGGTATATATACACAATGGAATATTATTCAGCATTAAAAGAGAATAAAATCATGACATTTGCAAGGAAATGAATGGAGCTGGAAAATATAATGCTAAGTGAAATTAGCCAAACCCCAAAAAACAAATGCTGAATGATTTATCTGATTTAAGGATGCTGATTCATAATGTGCTGCAGGACGGGGGGGATGGGAGGATTAACTGAACTCTAGATAGGGCAAAGGAGAGAAGGTGAGGGAGGGGAAAAGAGGGGGGATAGGGGAAGGAAAGACAGTGGAATGCAATGGACATTATTACCCTAAGTACATGTATGAAGACATAAATGGTGAGACTCTACTTTGTGTACAACCAGAGACATGAAACATTGTGCTTTATGTATAATATGAATTGTAATTCACTCTACTGTCATATAATAAATGAAAATTTAAAAAATAAAAAATGCATATAGAACATCTATAATATAAACATGCAAATTATATTTAAGTACATAAATTTTATATGTATAATTATATGATAATTTCATAGTTAGGTCTGAGCCTATGAAAACAGCCCATTTTGCATTTACACAATTCTTAAAGAAAATTCTCCCAATATTATGCAAAAATCTTTACTTAGAAAGATATGCTATTTCTAAAAACCTTTTTCCATGACAGGTTTTCTTTTTTTTTCTTGTTATTCTCTTTTAAAAATTTTAATTTAAAATTGATGTGGCTGTGTCCCTGTAGTATGCTGTTTTTAAGTCCTTTGCATACAGACCGAGGAGTGGGATAGCTTTGCACCTGTGTACCCTAGGTTGTCTACTTTCCAGGATAGAGCCTAAAAATCTTTCTGCATTTTGGATTGCCTCTTTTGAAAGAACTAAATTTGTATTGTCCTCAAATGTGACACCTTGATTGGATCTGTCTGTTCAGAATGTAAATGGTCTATTTTATTTCATGATGCTTGTTTTATTTCCACTAATTAATCACACAAAAGCATGTGCTTTTATAGCCTCTATGTCTCACTGACAACTCATCTTTTTTTTTTTTTTTTTTTTTTTGGTCCCACGATTGAACTCGAACTTAAACACTGAGCCACATCCCCACCCCTTTTTATTTTTTATTTTAAGACAGGCTCTCTCTAATTTGCTTAGGGTCTTGCTAAATTGCTGATGCTCCTCCTGCCTCAGACTCCCGAGTTGCCAGGATTATAGACATGTGCCACAGTGCCTAGCTGACAGCTCGTCTTAAACCAAAAGTTAACTAAGGACTAGATCTTGACATTCCAGCCTTCAGTCTGACTAGGGGATAAGAGAGGGAGCAGGGAAGCACTGGCTAAGGAAATGCCTCTTGACCTGCTGGGTCTCAAAAAAAGAAGCTGAGTTTTGCAGTTGGAGGCATGAACAAAGCTCAGCCTTGTCCAGGTTTAGGGCTCAGGCTAAGCAGAAAAAAAGTTTTTAAGGGGAACTTAAAAACTTCCTCCCTAAGGAGAAAGTCAAGATAAGAATTAAGTTCCAAAAGTAAGATGGCTTCAATGAGAGACAGGCAAGAATAAAAAGCAAACTTTAGAGGTGGCACATAGAAAGGTAACCCGACACAATTTTAAGTCTCCTAAGGATAAGCCCACAGAAGAAGAAGCTGTTTAGGGGAACAAATTTGTTCTAGTATTTTCAAACATTTAACATTTACTATGTGCCATGGCTTGACTAAGCACTAGATATAAAAGATGAAGGAGACCCAGCTCCAGCCTCCTTGGAGCGATGGAAGTAGGCCATCTACCTGCTACATAATGTGTTCAGTACAATGAGGGGGATCCGTGGGGGACTAAGAACAGGAGCAAGTAACACAGAAGCTGAGTTGTCCACTAAGGCTCTGGGGAGGTGATTGACTATTACAGGATGAGTGAAGCTAGGCAGATGAAAGGAACAGGGAGGGAATTCCTAAATGAAAGAGAAAAGTCAAGTCAAAACCAGAGAATGAGAAACAGCATGGTGTAAAAGGGTGCTACTTTTAATTGGCTATTGCTGGATGGTCAAATGTAAATAGTTACAAACTAGATTTTTTTCCCCGTTTCTTATGAGAAAATTAAGTTCAGATCCAATGCATATGTTGATTTAGTACATGTATCATTTGTTTTTCCCTTTCATAATAGTTTTAGAATACAACCAAAGTATTAAAGGACTACATTCACTATTTCTCTGAGCTACTGATCATCTGAAACTTTGATCATTTTGATCTACTGATCATTCTTTCCTTCTCTAACTTCCTTCTAGTTTTTGATTTTAAAAAAAGATTGAACAGTGAGGAACCAAGTCCAAAGCCTTTCAGTATTCTTTAGAGATCTCCTGACAAATTGACATTGATCCAGCAATCCACAGCCCACACATATGGTTGTTTAATTAGCTAACACTTTGCAGTAATGAGAGATAGTTTCGTTACTTATGGCCAGGAATGGCAGGGTAGGACAATTTGGAAGAGATTCAGATATAAAAGTGCATCTGCCATGGAAGGGGGAAATGCTAGGGAGCGATATTAGCCAAATTATATTGTTAAATTGAGTACATGTATGAATATGCAACAATCCAATAAATACATAAAATTATAATATACCAATAAAAAATGTGGGGGGGAAATGCATCTGCTGAAGAGGACCTAGGCATCAAAGAAAGATACACATGCCACTGCTGAGGAGAACCCAGTCCAACAGGTAGCAGCCAGTATCTAGACTTTATGGTAATAGACAACAAGCAAGTAGTCAACTGGAGAAAGCAGGTAATAAAGATTACATACCATGTAGGTTTATTCTAATAGATGAGTGGGACAGAGAAGTTTCTGTGGCAGATATTTGGGGGCTCACTCAGCATCAAGAAAATAATCCATAATGTGGCAAAACTCCAGTCATGGGCAAGGCTGCAATTCCCTGGAGAAAATATAGTAAAATCAAAGAATGGTCTTGGAGGTTAAAAAAAAAATAAAGGACTAAAAATGTAACAGAGAAAGGTACCCTAGTACATTCACTATGGGCATTGGCCAGGCTGAGCACTAGATATAAAAGCATAGGAGATAAGCAAGAACTGAACCTTTATTGGAACTTGAACACCAGTGGGCATTGGGTTTTAGGAGCAACGAAGCAGACTAGACATGCCATGTTGAGTCAGCTGGACTGTCCACAGTGTGATCTAGGTTGACAACCCAATAACCTCTTGCCTGAAGACAGAGCAAAACCGAGCCTGCAGGTGAGGTATCAGTGACCCCAGGTGCGGGAGAGGAGGGTTCCAGAGATTAGAGATCTGTCAGAAGTTAACAAGCAGCTCACATTGCTATGCTGGGTCCACCCTGCCAGACTTGGTCACATGTCTTGCTCAGTTGGAGATGCTTCTGGTATTCCCTTGAAACTTCAGCCCCACTATCTTATTACAACAGGGAATGAGAGTATGCTAATGTCACTTGTCCTGACTGTGGGAAGGCTGTGGCTGTTACTGATTATTGCTCCGTTTTTAAGTACACTCAGGGTTGTGTTTCATAATTGATCCTAAATTTTGATTAAACATAAACTCTAAGCAAAACTAAGAGGAGGGAAATCATGATTCCACATCTGAGGAAAAATATGAGTAGTTGCAGGTGGTTTTGCAAGGATGAAGAATTAGTGTTTCAGTCAGCCTTTTTGCTGCTGTGACTAAAAGATCTGACACAAAAAATTTTGGAGGAGGAAAACTTTATTTGGGGCTTCACAGTTTCAGAGGTCTCAAGACGTAAACAGCAGGCTCCATTTCTCAGGGCTTGAGGTGAGGCAGAACATCAAGGCAGCAGACCATGGTGAAGAGAAGCAGCTCACATGATGATGAGGCAGCAGAGAGAGAGAGAGAGATCTCCACTTGCTACATAAAAAAATATACCTCAAAGCCCTGCCCTCAATGCTCCATCTCCTACAGCCACACCCCATCTGCCTTCAGTTCCTACTCAGTTAATCACATCAGGGCATTAATTCACTGATTGGGTTAAGGCTCTCAAACCCAATCATTTCTCCTCTAAACCTTCTTGCATTTTTTCACACATGAGCTTTTGGGGGACACCTCACATCTAAACCATAACAGTGTCAAATGGTGGAATAAGAGTGGAGACAATGATCCAGGGGGAAAGAACATCTTAAGAACAATCAGAAGAGCTGGTTGGGGAGGGAGCTCCGCAGTAGGGCACTTGTCTAGTTTACACAAGGTTCAATCCCCAGTACTGTGAGAAAACAACAGTAAAACTCAAATACTCTAAAACAAAGCAGGGATGACTATAGAATGTGCAGTCCAATCTGACTAGGGCAATAAAAAGTTAGATTGGAGAGAGGGGTAGGGTCAGATGATCAAGTCTAGGACTTTGCTGGGGATCTCATAGGCCGTAACTAAAGCAACTGCATTTTCCTAGCCAGAATGTGGCTTAGAAAAAGAGTGATGTTATTCATAAAAATGAAGATATCAGACAAACCAGAAATAATTGGCTTTAAAAGTATCAATGCCGTGAAAGATTTAAAATGACCAAGACATATCATATTCCACACTTTGATTCAAGTGGGTTATGAACTCCCACCTTCAAGAAATTTGTAATGTTTTGAACAACCCACAATAAAAAATTAAAAAATAAAAAATAAAAAATAAAAAAAAATAAAAATAAAAAATAAAATGACCAAGAAACTATTACAAAGTGAACTAAGTAGACATGACAGCTGAATGTAATATGTGATTTGGAATTTTTTGTTTGTTTGCTATAAGAATAATTTTTTGCTATTAGAATAATTAGCAAAATCTGAATAAGAGTATAGATGTAGAGAATAGAAAATAATATTGTGTCAAGGTAATTCCCAATTCTGCTAACTACATGTGGTTGTGTATGATAGTATTTTCATTTAGGCAAAATGTATAATGAAGCATTTAGGAATAAAGAGATATTATATCTTCAATTGTTTACTGGTTTAGAAATATATACACACATATAGGTTTCGGGGTGTGTGTGAGAGAGAGAATGAAAAAAAAGTAAATGTGATATGTTAACACTTGTAAGTTTGGAAATGGGGTGTTCTGCGATTCATTGGACTTTTTTCAAATATTTTCTGTAGATGTAAAATAATGTCAAAATAAAAGTTGAAATTTAAAAAACACATAATGTAGTGATGCAGTATAATATAGTATCTGATTAGGAGGCTCCCAAGAGGCCAATGCAATTATCCAAGAGAGGTAAGAAGTGCCAGGTGATCTCAGGAATAGATAGGAGAAGGAAGCTAGAGACATTCCATAGGTAAAGCCACCCAAATTTGGATACTCAAGAGATTTGATACGTGGGCTCTGGAGACTCAGAATTTTCAAGTCAAGGTGTCCAAGAGAAGGGCACCATCTTCACAGATGGGAACATTTATTTTATGACCAAGGTCAAGAATTACTTATGATATTTCCAAAAAAATCTATAATTTGAGGAAAAAGGTGTGATGGAATGACATGAACTAAAACTAGAATCACTGGACATTTAATAGGTAACTTGGACAATGTTTGCTGTTAGGAGTATCCAATTAAATTTAATTGTGTTCCAGCTGGTAAAATTTTACTTGTGCAACCAGCCAAAAAAGAATTATATCAATCCCCAATTAAGATGAAAAGGGTGCAGAATGCCAAAAGGTGGAAAACCAAGCCGCATGGTTGTGTGATAAGCTCTCTGAAGAGGGCAAGTGCTGTGCTATGTGGTGCTGACCATCATTTTCATATGCACCTGTCTTCTCCTTGGAACCTGGTATCCAGCCCAGCTCTTTGTCTTTATCAAACATTTGTTTGACCATCTTCCACCCTCACCAATAAGAGAGGCTTTTGTCAACCATAATTTGCTGGTACCTTCTCATCTACACTTTGATATCCTGAAAGATTAGGTGTCCACTCTCTTTATTTTCCCAGAAAATTTCTTCTCATATCAACTGTTGTGGTAGAATGGCTCATTTGTTCACAACTCTTGCTTCCTCTGCTTGTTCCCAAGGTATACTTTCCCATCCCATGGACTCCCATTCCTCCATGTGGAGAAGTGACAGGTACAAGCTCAGAGCAGAGGTCCCACCTGTTTCTGCCTCTCCTCTTGTTCTCCTGTCATGTGCCAGGAGAACTACATATCAAGCTGGATGGCTGTACCTTCAGTCTAATCCATGCTGCTCTGAGCACCAAACCCAAGTCTAGACAAGCCCAGCACAGCTCAGCCAACCCAAGCAGAGCCAAAACTAATCTAGTAGATGGGATGAAGAAGCAAACGTTTATTGTTGTAACCACTAAGTTTTGGAGCTATTTGTTCCACAGTATCACCTTCCCCCCACCAAAAAAAAAAAGTGTGAATAATTACTAATTTCTTGTCTTTTGGTTTGCAATGTTTTATTCCTGTCCTGTGTCTCACGATTACAAAACCTTCTTTGGAATAAATTCTGACTTTTCTGGTTTTTATGACCTCCCCTGTAAGTCACCCTTACTTCACAGATGATATGGTTTCTAGTCACCCCACCATCACCACCTCTAACCCATCATGTCTATAACTCACTTCTTATATCACGTGACTTAGCTATAATTTGGTGTTCCCATCCCCACTGAGGTTGACAGGTCTGCAGAACAGGAAAAAGCATGAGATTTTACATGCAGTATTCAGACCACAAAAGGCCTCACCTCTGTGAAATTCAGTTACTTTAAAAAAGCTTTCTTATTTAGAACACAGTTGAATAGGAGATTAAGTGTAGAGAAAATTAAAAAAAATACTCCCAAAGTTTATGCCCACAAGCAGAAATGTATTATTCAAAGGAAATTTCTCACTCAAAAGCAATATAGTTTTATATTACATTACTTTTAACAAAATACATATTACATGGTTTTCAAGCCCACATATGATTGGAGGAGAAAAGAAGGATTGCTGTGGTCAGGGACACTAATATCAGTGAGATGGACAGCTGACATTCTGATGGCAAGGAAGGAGACAAAATCCATTAAAATGGGACATCAGACAAACTGAAAAGCCCACTGGCATGAGGTATCTCTGTAGCATATACATCAAAGTACTTGCTGTGATTCTTCTTTTAAATTAGCATTTAGCTATTGGAATATACTTGTTTTATGAAAAATAAACTCTCAAGTTAGTGGTATCTAAATGTTGATATACAACTGGACTTATTAGGAATGCTAGTACTGAAGCATTTCAGAAAAGATATTGTATTCAATTGCAAGTCTACCAAGCAATGAGCACTTTATGTTTTATTTCTGAGTTTAAAAAGGTGGGGAGGGGCAGGCTGCGGTGTGTGATAGCAGGGCTCCATGGGTTGAAGGAACGGGGTTGTGATCCACTTTCACGAGTCTGCACGTGCCATTCCCTCTGTTGTGTGAATCCCCGCCAGGTCTCCATCCCTTGCTAGTTTTTCTGGACAAGTCCTTCTCATCCTTTTATTCTCATTCTCTGGGAAGATTTCCCTGATTGCACCTGTTGTATTCTCCCGAGTGCTGCCTAGATGCCCTCTCCCCATTTCTGCTAATGCTGGTGGCACCCTGTTGTACTCTCTCAGTAGGCAAGGCATCCTTCCTGCACCAGACTCCTTTAGGGCCAGTGCTACATCAGTCTGGTGTACCATTGTTCCCTTCATGCCTGGTCACCGGCCAACTCCCAGTGTGCAATTGTTAAGGTAACCATGTTCCCACTCACTTGGCTATCCACATCGGGGACTGTGTATTTCAACCACAATAACAAAGTGAAAATGCTCTGATAGGAAGAATTCTATCTCCATTACATTGGATGATTGGCAGCTCTTAATGATGAGGTGGTCAAAATTTTAGGACAAATTCCAGTATGTAACTTCACTTGATTCCAGGGCCACAGACTACCTGAGGCTCTCCATTGGTGTCTTTCTCACTTGTGTCACTGACCCCAAGAGGACTCTTTGCACCTATGGTAGTGCTCTGCATCTCATGCCAGGGGCTGCAGAATGGTACTGGGCAGGAAAATAGAGATGAAAATGGTACAGTTTGGCAGAAAGGGACCTGTATGTGCACAGAATATGATGATCCCAGGGAGAATAGGAGACTATACTGGGCCAAAAACGATCCCCTAATCCTCATTCAAATCTTGATCAAAGGACTTTTGGGGAGAAATCAAAATGGCTTTTAACTATTACTGATGGTAGGTCAGTAGTTTCAATTTTGTATAAAAAGTCAGAAAATTTGAGATAAGAGATATAATTCTTTGCTCTAATTGGAACTAGGAGCCTATAGTTCTGGGCTCTGGTCAAGGTTTTTTTCCCCCTAAACTAATTTCTGTGTGTATTTAATACAAGGTATAGAATTTGCCTGGGTCATTGTTTTCACCATAGTCCTTCAGGGTCTCTACAGCATTGTATGTTCATCATGATGATTAAGAGTTATTAAGAAAAAAATATATGTTATAGGAAAATGTTCACAATATACTTTTTAGAATGCACTTTTAAGTGAAAAGTGATTTACAAAATGATATGTTTGTGTTTTTAATTTGTGTATGAACACATACATATGTCTGTGTATTTTTAGGAAATGTCATACATATATAACATTATCAAACAAAGAAAGCAGTTTTGTCATCAAAATTGCTGCTGTTTTATTCTTGGTGTGTTTTGGCATTTTATAATATTTTAGTAAATTACAGGTTTCACATACTTAACTGGAAAAATGTTTTTTTGTGATTTTTTTTCACCTCCTAATCATTAAATTATGTACAGTTGTACCTTGGCATCAGACAAGATTGGTTCCTGTATTCCCCTTTCACCTGAAGATACAACAATCTAAGGATGCTCAAGTCCCTTTTATAAAATAGCACAGTATTTGCAAATCACTATGTACATCTTTCTGTATAACTTAAATCATCTCTAGATTATTTATAATAACTAATACAATGTAAATGCTATGTAAAGAGTTGTTACACTGTATAGTTTAGAAAATATTAACCAGAAAAAAAGTCTGCACATGGTTAGCAATTTTTTTTCTAAATACTTTTGATCTGAGGTTGGTTGAATCTGTGGATGTGGAACCTGTAGATACAGAAGGTAAATGGTGTATTCTAACAGGGCTAATATTTTATACCTATTAATTAGAATTAAAATTATAGTTGATCATTAATGACCATATTTGAACTTTGTAGTTGTAAAATGAGCTATACTCTGTGCAAATAAAATGCAAGTTATTTCCTAATCTTTGGGAAATTATTAGAGTTCTACTCCCAAGGAGAATTTTAGGCCAGCCCTACCCAGTGTGGCTTTTAGGAACTGGACAAATTGCTGACAGGGAATGTTCTCTTTCCTCCTGTGAGCTTATCTCTATGGTCCTGGCTTAAACACAGCTCCCACCTCTTCCCGGCCTTTGTGTCTCCAGCTCCTGTAAAAACTTAACAAGTGGTGTGACAGCTTGATCCTATTACAACCATTTCAGTCAAGCTGGTAAAGAAAAATTAAGGACTAACACTAAATTGGCCAAGGGTGATTGAAGTCCACAGGAGACAGCATTATAATGCAAATCTAGAGAAAGGCAGATATTCTTCTGACACAATAAGCTTCAAAAGTCAGGTAGGTGGAGGAGAAGCTTTCATATGAACAGATTTTTTTCCCCCTAAAAAGAAAAAAAAAGTGGCACTGAGAGGAAAAGAGAAATACGGTGAGCTGGCGAGCTGCTGTTGGAGGTCATATCCCTCCACTTTCAGGACCTACAGCTCCTCTTCCCCCTACTCAGTACTAGGCACTTGAATACAATAAACTGTTATGACACTACCCCCTTGAAAGTCTTCCCTTCAAGAATATGCCCAAGACTTTGAGAGATAAGAAGAAATGAATCCTCTATTGCCTAAGTGGGAAAAATCAAGAAGGGGTCCTAGGTATTTGTTGTTGATTCCATAATACCAATGTTTTTTGAAGAGAATTTGTTTAATTTCATCTTTCAAATTTCAATTCCCTTGCTGATTTTTGGCTAGGAATACGCCGGTGACAAAATTTTGATAATGAGAGTAGAGAGAAGTCTGCTGAGGGCTTTTGGAAAAATAGGAAGAAATGGTCTTACTTCCTCAGGACATTACTTCTGCATGTGACTTTTTTTTTTTTTTTAAGTCATCAAGGTCTTTATTTTTTATTTTTATTTTTTTTTAATTTTTTATTGTGGGTTGTTCAAAACATTACAAATTTCTTTGTAAATCAATGGATGTGCATGTGACTTTTGAAACTGCTGTAGCCATCTTCTACCAGCAGAGAGCTGAGACAACAGGGATGATAACAGAGCAGAGAGATAAAACGAAACCATGGCCTTAGTAACACTGGTGAGCCACTGTAACAACACACCCGAGGCCTCTGGACTTCTAGTGATGCAAGATAATACATGCCCTTATTGTTTAGCCACTGTGAGTTGGGGAAGAGGAAGAGGTCCAGAGGAACCATTTACTATGGGTGAGGAAAGTGTTCCCAGGGCTTGCTGGTCTCTGCTGTAATATGGCTCATCTGATCTGCACCCTTAACTCGTAATCACTGATCCCATATGGCCCTCTCCTGTCATGTTCTGGTACCCAACCCCGGAGTCCAGGTGCCAGCCACCTAGCCCTTTATGAAGATACTCTCAATGATACTTGAGCCCACGGATAGACACTGGGGTAAGTTAGGTGGACTGGGTCCACCCAGCTCTTTACCTTTCTAAATACAGTTTACAATCAAAGCCAAACTGAAAGAAAGAACTGTCCTTTGGGTTTCATGTATGTTTATTCAGCCAACATAGCAGGGATACAAATTACTCAGACTATATACTCAAATATATAAAGACGATGTAGGTAATTTTCTATAAGCCCCCATTCTCTCTAAGTACCAGGGAAGGTTGCTAATTAGCTTGCTAATTAAAGTTTCTGTCTCTCAGGGTTTTAACAGTCTCCTTTTGGTTAAGTAATCAGATTATTCAAAGTTTAATTTCCTTTTAGAGCTGGTGTAAATTGTACATTTTGGATGACTCAGTCTCTCTGGGTAAATCCTCAGCCTTCCCGTGTGCTGATTTATCCTCTTTTCCTGCCTCAGGGCACCTTACAGTGCTCCTGTGGTGGGTGTCCTCTGGGGCTTGCTGGTCTCTGCTGTAATATGGCTCATCTGATCTGCACCCTTAACTCGTAATCACTGATCCCATATGGCCCTCTCTGTCATGTTCTGGTACCCAACCCTGGAGTCCAGGTCCCAGCCACCTAGCCCTTTATAGAGATACCCTCACGGGAGCTTCTTCATTCTTCTGGTGCCCTGGTTCTCCCAGCACTTCCCATCACTTTGGCAGGGCACACGGGCATCTCTACAGGCAAGATGAGGCCAGCAGGAATCCAGAAGCACTGCTCCAGGCTCACCTGTGCAGTCAGCTTCCCCTGCTCCATCACTCTGATGCCATGTTGGGCCTGGAGCCAAGGGAGTGCCTGGGCCCCCTAGGATGCCTGCAGCCTCCTCCTCTTCCTGGGAAGCAGCCCTGAGGTCCAGGATTGTGGATGCCTCAATATCCATTCTTATGGTTCCCATTTACTCAAGTCTTGGCTCTCAAAGGGGAGAAAATTAAAGCACTAATCTATAAGCTTGCCTTTGATTTCCTCTCCTTTGCACAAAACTGAAGGTGCGGAAGCATTCAGGCTTATCACTTCCCTATCTTCTCTCACAGGCCTACCCCAACCTGAGACTCAAAGGTCAAGACACACGGCACTGATCTGTTAAAGAAGGGAGGGAGCTTTGGAATTTAGAAATACCATTTCTAGCTCCATAAAGCTTCTTTTGATGGAGGAATAGATCAACTTTAGATAGGGCAGAGGGGTGGGAGGGGAAGGGAGAGAGCAGGGGTTAGAAATGATGGTGGAATGTGATGGACATTATTATCCAAAGTACATGTATGAAGACACGAATTGGTGTGAATTTACTTTGTATACAACCAGAGATATGAAAAATTGTGCTCTATATGTGTAATAAGAATTGTAATGCATTCCACTGTCATATATAAAGAAAAAAAGAAAAAAAAAGACTTCTGAATTTACTGAGCTGATTGGAGGGAGCACGTGGATCCTCAGAATGGAAATGGTATTTTATTATTCAGTATTTCCTTTTCCTTGTGTGGTACAATGAACCCCAAGGTTGCTTAGGAGGCCACTGATTATTAGACTATGAGAAAAAATGACAAATCAATTATTTGTATCTACTTTCTATAATTTTACATTTAATATAACTATATAGTATACAATCTCACACACACACACACTTTAAAAAATTAACCACATTCCAAAACAGAGGTATAGTAATAATCCTAATGATGATAGGTAATGAATGGAGACATGTGTGGTCATGCCAGCCACCCAGTAAAACAGTGCCCATTCTCTGCACTCCCCTGAAGCCCCATTGTCAAAATAAGAAGAGATGCTTATCTGGGCTTTTTTTTTTTAATCAGCTAGGCATTCATTTGGATGATTTGATGAACATTCATAATTGGTATTGCAGGTTTTTATTTCACTCCACTGTTATTCTAAGGAATTAAATTTAAAATGCTGCAAGATGATCTTTGAGTAAATAGTATTTAAGTGAAAGGGGTCTGAAAACCTCTCTAATTAAACCTTTCTATTCTTTGACACGCTTTCAATGCAATTTTTGATCTTTTGCAATATCTCCACTAATTAGTTATGGTTGCAAACTAGGATTCAGATCCACTCTCATCACCATACAAGAAGCAGAGCCTGCATCCACCCCAGGACACACTAGGGCAAACACATTAGCCAGACTGAAATAAGATTTTTGAATGAGATGGCTTTGAGGGTAGATTGTTCTCAGCTGGAATCTGAAAAAAAAATTCAATCACCATAACAACCAAACCCAGAAAGCTAACATATTAATTTCTAGTGAAGAAAATGTAACTATCAGGAGGATGGATGCTCGTGTTCAAGGAGTGCACCTATCCCTGTAGATGGTTTTCCTGGGATGCTAGTTATAATCAGAATGTTGCTTGGTGAGAATGCTGTTACAGCAAAAGAAACTGGTCAGGTGTTCAAAGACACATCGATGGATGCATTTTGTTCCCTCTCTAGGTTCACAACTGTTCCCCTGGTCAAAGGTTCCATGCCTAGTGTGGGGCACTTTCATTCCTGGACATTTTGGAGACACACTCTGAAAACAACTTTCATTTCTTCATTATATGCAAACAGATGTTTCCAACTTTTTTCTACTATATATAATGCAGAAAATTGGGGCAAACAAAATATACGAAATAAAAAATATCCTCCCAGAAACAACCAATATTAACATCCTAGGGATTCTTCCAGATGCTTCTACTTTCTTTTTTTTAATATTCATTTTTTAGGTGTAGATGGACATAACACAATAATATCTTTATTTTTATGTGGTGCTGAGGATCGAACCTGGGCCCCGCCCTGCTTGGAGAGCGCTCTACCGTTGAGCCACAATCGGAGCCCCAGATGCTTCTACTTTCATCAATTGTTCTGATCTTTCTTAGATCAGCCACCTGACCCCCATTCCCAACCAAAGGTGGGTCCCAGTTCTAGTGAAGGACTGAGGACAAGGAAGAGCAGACCATGGCTTATTTCCTTCTCAAGGCAGAATTCAAATGTGTCAGCTATGATGGCAGCAATTTTAGGCAACCAGCAATGTGTCCCACATACTCTGAATTTGCTTTGCCTATTGTTATGATTTGGATATGAGGTATCCCCCCAAAACTCCTGTGCTAATGTAGGAATATCTGAGGCAAAGTAATTGGATTATGAGATCTATGATCTAATTAATCAGTCTTAGTTTGAATGGATTGACTGGGAGGTAACTGTGGGTAGGTGGGGCATGGTTGGGGGAGGTGAGTCACTGGGAGCATGCCCTAGAAGGGTCCATCTTCCTTGAGACCATTCCCCACTTCCTTTCTCTGCTTCCTGGCAGCCATGAGCTGACTAGCTTTTCTCTACTATGCCTTTTGGTCATGATGTTCTGCCTCAGTTTGGGCCCGGAGTAATGGAATAGGACATTTGTGGCCATCTCTAATGGCCTCTAAGTTGTTCTTGTCAGGTATTCTGGTCACAGAGATGCAAACCTAACTAACATACCTATGTTCCCTTATAACTGAGGTTTTCATAGACAGGGAGAATTAATAGTTAAAATGTTCATTCTACTGGAAGTGATCTACAGATTCAATGTAATTCCTACCAAAATTCAATGACTTTTTTTTATTGCCTTAGGAAAAACTATCCTAAAATTTATATGGAACTACAAAAGACAATGAATAGCCAAAGCAATCTTGAGCAAGAATACTAAAACTTCCTGATTTCAAATAATTTCGAACAATACTTCCTGATTTCAAAATGTTTCATAAATCTCCAGTAATCAAAACAGTATAGTATTGGCATAAAAGCAAATATATTAATCAATGAAACACAATAGAAATCCAAGAAGTAAACTCATTAACGTACAGTCTAATGGTCTTTGACAAAATGCCAAGAATACATGATGGAAAAAGGATAGATTTTTTTTTTTAATGATGCTAGAAAAACTGGATATCCAAATGCAAAAGAATTAAATTTGACTCTTAGTTTACACTATCAACTCAAAATGAATGAATAATTAAACATGAGAACTGAAACAGTAAAACTCCTTGATGAAAACAAAAGGGAAAGTCTCTATAACATTGTCTATCAGTGATTTCTTGTATATGACAAAAAAAGCACAGGTAACAAGAGCAAAAATAGTCATCAAACTAAAAGAGCTTCTGCACAACCAAGGAAACAATCAGCAAAATGTAAAGGCAGTGAACATAATTGGATAAAAATATTTGTAAACCATGTGTCTCATAAAGGGTTAATATACAAAATACATAAGGAACCTTGATAGCTCAAAAGCAAATACACAGTAATCTAACTTAATCATACTTCAATTAAGTAGTTTTAAAAAAAGAAAGATTTTCCTACCAATTGTCCCCTGCTTAGGAAAACAGAAATGATCAGAAGAAAGTAAGATGATAATTATTACTTGTACTTCCTGAGTATTTAGCCTGTGTCAATCACTGTTGGTATATTTCTCGAGTGCCTAATTTATTCCAAGTAGTTCTTCACACACTGGAGATGTAGAAGTAAAGAAAATATCTAAAACAATTTATGCTTTTATGAAACTTCCATTCTTATTTGGGGGCAAGCAGTTTTTTTTTTCAACAAGTAAAAGAAATAGCATGTTCAATTGTTATAAGTAAGATAGAAAAAGGAGCGGTGTAGAGGAGAGTATGATTTTAAATACAGTGATCAGGAGGCCTCCTGGAGAAGGTGACATTTGGCTAATCATCAGAAGGGGGTGAAGGGATGAACCATGTGGATATCAGGATAAAGAGCATTCTAGGCAAAGGAAACATCAAGTGCCAAGTCCTGAGTGGCAGGAATGGCTAGATGGAGGCACAAAGAATAGAGGAGATGAGGATGGAGGTTCACAGTGGGAAGGGATGGGCCGTTTATGTCAGGCAGTCTGACAACAAGTGACTTCAGCTTTTACTTCAAAGTAAAATGTAAGGCCCTGAGTGTGAGAACTGGAAGAGTGATACGTTCCTATTCCTTCTCTTTGGCTGCTATGTTGAGTGGAGATCACTGGGGCCTGCAGAAGGCAGATGGGAATCTATGGCAACACCCCAGGTGAGAGGTGACTGGTGGCTTGGGATAGGCAATAGTAAGAAAGTTGTGAGAAATGATTGGCAAGGTTTGGATCCATTTTTTTTATATCATTAGTACTTTTTATTTGTTCTAATTAGTTACACATGACAGTAGAATGCACTTTAACACATCATACATAAATGAAATATAACTTTTCATTCACACAGGTTGTGCAGTAATATATGCACATAGAGTAATAATATCAGATTCATACTACTATCTACCTCATACTCTCCTCCCCTCCTTTCATTCCCCTCTGCCTAATCCAAAGTAACAATATTCTTCCCTAGAAGCTTCAATTATTGTGAATTAGCATCCACATATCAGAGAAAACATTCGGTCTTTGGTTTTTTTGGATTGGCTTATTTTGCTTAGCATGATATTCTCCAGCTCCATCCATTTACTGGCAAATGCGATCATTTCATTCTTCTTTAGGGTGAGTAATATTATTCCATTGCGTATATATATACCACATTTTCTTTATTCATTCATCTGTTGAAGGACACTTAGGTTGGTTTCATAGTTTAGCTGTTGTGAGTTAAGTTGCTATAAACATTGATATGGCTGCTTCACTGCAATATGCCAATTTTAAGTCCTTTGAGTATAAACTGAGGAGTGGGATAGCTGAGTCAAATGTGGTTCTATTCCAAGTTTTCTGAGGAGTCTCCATACCACTTTCCATAATGGTTGCATTAATGTGCAGTCCCAAAAACTTAACACCAAAAAAAAAAAAAAAAACACAACCAAATAATTTAATCAATAATTGGGCTAAGGAACTGAACAGACACTTCACAGTAGAAGAAATACAATCGATTAACAAATATATATATAAAAAAAGGTTCAACATCTCTGGCAATTAGAGAAATGCAAATCAAAACTACTCTAAGATTTTATCACTCCAGTCAGAATAAAAGCAACAATAAATGTTGGTAAGGATGTGGGGAAAAAGGTACACTAATTACATTGCTGATAGGACTGCAAATTGGATCCATTTTAAAGGTAAAATTAACAGGACTTTTAAGAGATTGGAAGTGATATTCAGAGAAAGAGAAGTCAAGGATGGCAGCACAACTAGAGATAAATTTACCATTTCCTGTGATAATGAAAACTGTCAGAACAGCAGATTATTGGAGGAAGACAGGGTGTTCAGAATGGACATATTTCATATGAGGTGCCTATTAGACGTAAAAGAAAAAAAATTTTCTATAGGAATATATTTGTGAATTTCCAGTGTGTGAGATGGAAGGAGGCCATGTAGGGAGGAGAAGGAAATAGGCTAAGTACTATCCCTGGGTCTCTCCACTATGCAAAAACTCAGGAGATGAGGAAAAGCCAGGATATGAAAGTGAACATATGAACACAGTGAGATGAGAATAAACCAGATGTGGGAAGTCAAATGGTCAGTTGTGCAAAATGCTGCAGATGGGCCAAAGGAGACCAGCTAGGTTTGGCATTGTGAAAATTATTAACAGCCTCAACAAGAGCAATTTTGATGGAGTGATGGGGATGAAAGCTTGATGGGAATGATCTTAAGATAGTGGGGAAAGAGGAATTAGAAGAGTAGAAAATTCCTGCAAGTTTTCTTCTTAAAGGGAAAGAGATACATGGAATGGTAGTCAGAGGGGTTGTGAGTCAAGAGAGAGCCTTTTTGTTTTTATTTTTTCGTGATAAGAGAAATTACAATTTGTTTACTGATGGAAATCCCATTAACAAAGGGAACATGATGGAACAGGAGAAAGGAACATTCCTGATGGTGGTGTCATTATGTGAGAGTGAAGAGGGCCTTATGCATTGATAGGGGGGTGGGTCCTAGGCAGGTGCAGAGACAGGCATCCATGGTCCCCAGAGGATGGGCACAGCACTGGTCCTGAGATAAGGTGGGAGTGTTTATGAAATTTCTTTTCTGATGGCTATTGTATTCTCAGTAAATCTGAAGCAAATCATCTGCTGCCAGTGAGAACAAGACAGGGAGTGGGGGAAGTTTAAAAGAAAGAGAAATGATTGGAGAAGAGAGAGAGATGACTGAGTTGAAATGTGGCCTTGCTCTAAATTATTTCCATTAATTAATCAATTAATCAATTCTTACAACAACTCTATGCAGTATGAACGACTCTTGCCATCTATAAATAAGGAAACAGGCTGATAAGTAGATATGCCCAAGAAAGCAAGACTCCACGGGGAGTGGGCTCCACCAGCCAAGAGAGCTAGGGGCATGCGTTCTGTAGGCCTGCCTCAGATTCCCGAGACCTTCACGGGTTGGTTCTTGTGCATCCTTACGATTCACCTTATTTTTCTTAATTTGCTGCTGAAACTCCATTCTGTGTAATAAAAAAAATAGTGTAATTAATACAGTATTATAATTTAAATTTGGCAATTAACCCAACCCTCTCTCTTTACTGATCAGAGTGAGTAGCAGAAGGCAGGAGTTTTACCTACATCCAAGAATCATCTGATACCTTCTGCCTTCTGATCTGGATCCAGTTAGGTTTCCAGACCCTATCTCTAAATAAAATACAAAATAGGGCTGGGGTCGTGGTTCAGTAGTCAATGCCCCTGAGTTCAATTCCTGGAGATAAATATAAATATATAATATATATATATATATATATATATATATATATATATATATATATATATATATATATATATAGAGAGAGAGAGAGAGAGAGAGAGAGAGAGAGAGAGAAGGTCCTTGAGTTGACCAGTTTTGCATGAACCATTTTTCTGAGTCTAATTTGGGAAGAGATTTTTATGTGTCACTCAAATTACCAATAAATAAAAGTATTTTCTTTATTGTCACCATTCATGGCTTTTCTTTGGTCTCACTGTTATAATTTTACTCTGATGTGTAAAATGTGATCCAAAAGGTGACAACTGCTGATTGTGTTGATATTCAGTCTGGTTCCAAATATTTAATCAAATGAATCTGACCTAACTTTCCTCTGTTCACATATAAATACATCACAGTGAAACTCCACATCATGTGCAACCAGAAGAATGGGACCCTAATTAGAGTAAGTTAATATCATGCACATATAATATGTCAAAATATACTCTACTGACATACATATCTAAAAAAGGACAAATAAAAAAATATGTGTGACCATTCATAGCTGCCAAGTGGTAATTAAAACAATTTTTATACCATCTTTTCCATTTCAAGTAGCAATAATGACTTTGGTATTTGTCTTTATCAGAAAAGGAAGCATCCAGTTTTCTGGTTTTGGAAGAATACACAAAGAAAGGTAGTACTTCATGCCTTACAGCATTCCAACTAAAATCTGATGTTAGAAGCCCCACCCAGATTCTACTTTTTCTGTCTTTGTTTTTTAGTTCTGGAGTTAAACCCAGAGGCTCTACCACTGAACTCCATTCCTAGTCTTTTCATTTTATATTTTTGAGACAGGATCTTGCTAAATTGCTGAGATTGGCTTTTAATTGCCTCAGCCTCCAGAATCTCTGGGATTATAAATGTGCGCCACTGGGAGCAGAGCTGCCTCCCACGCCTGCAAGGTGGGCAGACCTGCGACCCACCGGTGGAGCAGGCCCAGCAACCTGCTGGCGTGGTAGACACATCGCCCCAATTGGAAGAGGGGTGGAGCAGAGCCTCCGCCTGCGCCTGCAAGGTAGGCAGACCTGCGACCGACCTGCGGAGAGGCCCAGCGGCCCGCCACGTGGTGGACACATCGCCCCAATTGGAGGAGGGGTGGAGCAGAGCTGCCGCCCGCGCCTGCAAAGTAGACAGACCTACGACCAACCGGCAGAGCAGGCCCAGCGGCCTGCCGGTGTTGTAGACACATCGCCCCAATTGGAGGAGGAGCATAGCCTTCGACCGCCCCTGCAAGGGAGACTTTGCAACTATACAAGAGCAATATAAATATATAGGGGGAAAATTCAATAACACAACAGTTTCACCAAGCAGAAAGAAACACGAGCAGTATGAAAAGACAAGGAAAGAAAGGACCACAAGCAATGCAGGTCAACTCAACTTTAGAAGAGGTAATAGCTGCAGCAGATGGAATGTCAGATAAAGAATTCAGGATTTACATGCTTCAAATGATCTGGAGTCTTAAGGAAGACATTAGACAGCAAAATCAGACAATGAAAAATCACTTCGACAATGAATTACATAAACAAATCCAAGAAGCAAAAGATCAACTATATAGGGAGATAGAGATTATAAAAAACAAACAAACAGAAATCCTAGAAATTCAGGAAGCAATAAACCAACTTAAAAACTCAAATGAGAATACTACCAGCAGAGTAGAACACTTAGAAGATAGAACATCAGACAATGAAGACAAAGTATTTCAACTGGAAAAGAACATAGACAGCTCAGCAAGACTGTTAAGAAACCATGAGCAGAACATCCAAGAAATTTGGGATAACATAAAGAGACCAAACTTAAGAGTCATTGGGATACAGGAAGATATAGAGGTCCAAACCAAAGGAATGAGCAATGTGTTCAATGAAATAATATGAGAAAACTTCCCAGACTTGAAGAATGAGACAGAATCCCAAATCCTAGAAGCCTACAGGACGCCGAATGTGCAAAATCATAAGAGATCCACACCTAGACACATTATAATGAAGATGCCCAACATACAGAATAAGGAGAGAATTTTAAAAGCTTCAAGAGAAAGGAAGCAGATTACATTTAGGGGCAAACCAATCAGGATAACAGCTGATCTTTCAACACAGACTCTGAAAGCTAGAAAATCCTGGAACAACATATTTCAAATGCTGAAAGAAAATGGGTTCCAACCAAGAATTGTGTATCCAGCGAAATTAAGCTTCAGGATGGAAGATGAAATTAAAACCTTTCACAATAAACAAAAGTTAAAAGAATTTGCAGCTAGAAAACCATCTCTTCAAAACATTCTCGGCAAAACATTATAGGAAGAGGAAATGGAAAATAACAATGAAAACCAACAGTGGGAGGTAGTACAGTAAAGGGGAAAAATAATCAAAGAGGAAAAACAAACCATGTTTAGTAACATAAATAAACAAATATTGCTGGAAGAACAATCCATATCTCAATAATAACCCTAAATGTTAATGGCTTAAACTCACCAATTAAGAGACACAGGCTAGTAGAATGGATCAAAAAAAAAAAAAGATCCAACAATATGCTGCCTACAGGAGACGCATTTTTTAGGAAAAGACATACATAGACTGAAGGTGAAAGGTTGGGAAAAATCATATCACTCATATGGACTTCGGAAACAAGCAGGGGTGTCCATACTCATATCAAATAAAATAGATTTCAAGCTAAAGTTAATCAAAAGGGATAAAGAGGGACACTACATACTGCTCAAGGGAACCATACACCAACAAGACATAACAATCATAAATATATATGCGCCAAACAATGGTGCAGCTATGTTCATCAAACTCTTCACAAGTTCAAGAGTCTAATAGACCACCATACAATAATTATGGGAGAATTCAACACACCTCTCTCACCACTGGACAGATCTTCCAAACAAAAGTTGAATAAAGAAACTATAGAACTCAATAATACAATTAATAACCTAGACTTAATTGACATATATAGAATATACCACCCAACATCAAGCAGTTACCCTTTTTCCTCAGCAGCACACGGATCCTTCTCAAAAATAGATCACATATTATGTCACAGGGCAACTCTTAGACATTATAAAGGAGTAGAGATAATACCATGCATCTTATCTGATCATAATGGAATGAAACTGGAAATCAAAGATAAAAGAAGGAAGGAAAAATCATGCATCATTTGGAGAATGAACAATAGGTTACTGAATGATCAATGGGTTATAGAAGACATCAAGGAGGAAATTAAAAAATTCTTAGAGATTAATGAAAACACAGACACAACATATTGGAATCTATGGGACACAATGAAAGCAGTTCTAAGAGGAAAATTCATTGCCTGGAGTTCATTCCTTAAAAAAAGAAAAAACCAACAAATAAATGATCTCACACTTCAACTCAAAATCCTAGAAAAAGAAGAGAAAAACCACAGCAAAGGAAGTAGAAGGCAAGAAATAATTAAAATCAAGCAGAAATTAATGAAATAGAAACAATTAAAAAAATTGACAAAACTGTCTTTGAAAAGACAAATAAGATCGACAGACCCTTAGCCATGCTAATGAAGAGAAGAAGAGAGAGAACTCAAATTACTAGCATACAGGATGAAAAAGGCAATATCCCAACAGACACTTCAGAAATACAGAAGATAATTAGAAATTATTTGGAATCCTTATACTCCAATAAAATAGAAGATAGTGAAGGCATCGATAAATTTCTTAAGTCATATGATCTACCCAGATTGAGTCAGGAGGATATAGACAACCTAAACAGACCAATATCAATCAAGGAAATAGAAGAAGCCATCAAAAGACTACCAAATAAGAAAAGCCCAGGACCGGATGGGTATACAGCGGAGTTTTACAAAACCTTTAAAGAAGAACTAATACCAATACTTTTCAAGCTATTCCAGGAAATAGAGAAAGAGGGAGAACTTCCAAATTCATTCTACGAGGCCAACATCACCCTAATTCCTAAACCAGACAAAGACACTTCAAAGAAAGAAAACTACAGACCAATATCTCTAATGAACCTAGATGCAAAAATCCTCAATAAAATTCTGGCGAATCGGATACAAAAACATATCAAAAAAATTGTGCACCATGATCAAGTAGGATTCATCCCTGGGATGCAAGGCTGGTTCAATATACGGAAACCAATAAATGTTATTCACCACATCAATAGACTTAAAAATAAGAACCATATGATCATCTCGATAGATGCAGAAAAAGCATTCGACAAAGTACAGCATCCCTTTATGTTCAAAACATTAGAAAAACTAGGGATAACAGGAACTTACCTCAATATTGTAAAAGCTATCTATGCTAAGCCTCAGGCTAGCATCATTCTGAATGGAGAAAAATTGAAGGCATTCCCTATAAAATCTGGAACAAGACAGGGATGTTCTCTCTCACCACTTCTGTTCAACATAGTTCTCGAAACACTGGCCAGAGCAATTAGACAGATGAAAGAAATTAAAGGCATAAAAATAGGAAAAGAAGAACTTAAATTATCACTATTTTCAGTTGACATGATCCTATACCTAGCAGACCAAAAAGGGTCTACAAAGAAACTATTAGAGCTAATAAATGAATTCAGCAAAGTGGCAGGATATAAAATCAACATGCATAAATCAAAGGCATTCCTGTATATCAGCGACAAATCCTCTGAAATGGAAATGAGGACAACCACTCCATTCACAATATCCTCAAAAAAAAAAAAAAATACTTGGGAATCAACCTAACAAAAGAGGTGAAAGACTTATACAATGAAAACTACAGAACCCTAAAGAGAGAAATAGAAGAAGATCTTAGAAGATGGAAAAATATACCCTGTTCATGGATAGGCAGAACCAACATCATCAAAATGGCGATATTACCAAAAGTTCTCTATAGGTTTAATGCAATGCCAATCAAAATCCCAATGGCATTTCTTGTAGAAATAGAGAAAGCAATCATGAAATTCATATGGAAAAATAAAACACCCAGAATAGCAAAACCAACTCTAAGCAGGAAGTGTGAATCAGGCCGTATAGCGATACCAGACTTAAAACTATACTACAGAGCAATAGTAACAAAAACAGCATGGTACTGGTACCAAAACAGGCGGGTGGACCAATGGTACAGAATAGAGGACACAGAAACCAATCCACAAAATTACAACTATCTTATATTTGATAAAGGGGCTAAAAGCATGCAATGGAGGAAGGATAGCATCTTCAACAAATGGTGCTGGGAAAACTGGAAATCCATATGCAACAAAATGAAACTGAATCCCTTTCTCTCGCCATGCCCAAAAGTTAACTCAAAATGGATCAAGGAGCTTGATATCAAATCAGAGACATGGCATCTGATAGAAGAAAAAGTTGGCTACGATCTACATACTGTGGGGTCGGGCTCCAAATTCCTCAATAGGACACCCATAGCACAAGAGTTAATAACTACAATCAACAAATGGGACTTACTCAGACTAAAAAGTTTTTTCTCAGCAAAAGAAACAATAAGAGAGGGAAATAGGGAGCCTACATCCTGGGAACAAATCTTTACTCCTCACACTTCAGATAGAGCCCTAATATCCAGAGTATACAAAGAACTCAAAAAATTAAACAATAAGAAAACAAATAACCCAATCAACAAATGGGCCAAAGACTTGAACAGACACTTCTCAGAGGAGGACATACAATCAATCACCAAGTACATGAAAAAATGCTCACCATCTCTAGCAGTCAGAGAAATGCAAATCAAAACCACCCTAAGATACCATCTCCCTCCAGTAAGATTGGCAGCCAATGAAGTGAAACAACAACAAGTGCTGGCGAGGATGTGGGGAAAAGGGTACACTTGTACATTGCTGGTGGGACTGCAAATTGGTGCAGCCAATTTGGAAAGCATTATGGAGATTTCTTGGAAAGCTGGGAATGGAGCCACCATTTGACCCAGCTATTCCCCTTCTTGGTCTATTCCCTAAAGACCTAAAAAGAGCATGCTACAGGGACACTGCTACATCGATGTTCATAGCAGCTCAATTCACAATAGCAAGACTGTGGAACCAACCTAGATGCCCTTCAATAGACGAATGGATGAAAAAAATGTGGCATTTATACACAATGGAGTATTACTCTGCATTAAAAAATGACAAAATCATAGAATTTGCAGGGAAATGGATGGCATTAGAGCAGATTATGCTAAGTGAAGCTAGCCAATCCCTAAAAAACAAATGCCAAATGTCTTCTTTGATATAAGGAGAGTAACTAAGAACAGAGTAGGGAGGAAGAGCA